>NC_141538.1:157725000-157912500 GCF_021556685.1 Rattus norvegicus
TTCAGTGTCCTCGCTGCAGTGCCTCTGTCCCCGCCAATCCCGGCGTCTGTGGCAACTGTGGCGAGAATGTATACCAGTGTCACAAGTGCAGGTGACGGGCCCGGGCAAGCATGTTCTGTGTTCCCTTCTGTAGCAGTGTCAGGATGAGCAAGGTGCCTGTCTGGTGCCTGTGGTTTAGAGGATTATGGAAGTGTATGGTCTGTGGGTGGGAAGAAGTGAGGAGGAGAAGGAAGAGGCAGAAGAGGGTGTGTGTGCATGGTTTGCTCTACTTACTCGGCCGCTCACACCCTCTCACTCGGCGGTTGCTGTCCCTTCAATAATTCCTGTTGTTGTTAGAATATAGAGTGGACACAGCCTTCCTCCTCCTCCTCACCCTAACCCTTCGTTCCCACTGACCTGGGCACTTCGATTATTCAGGTCCATCAACTATGATGAGAAGGATCCCTTCCTCTGCAATGCTTGTGGCTTTTGTAAATATGCCCGCTTTGACTTCATGCTTTATGCCAAACCTTGCTGCGCAGTGGATCCCATCGAGAACGAGGAAGATCGGAAGAAGGTAAGCCTGCATCTGGCCTAGGTCCCCACCACTGCTCGGCTCTGAACTTTGGAGGAGACCCGTGTAGTGTACTCAGCCTTCAGTTCCCAGTTCAGAGAAAAGCAGCAAGCATGGGCCTGGCTTTTGAGTAGAGTCCACGGCGACCAAAGATGTGCTAGGCTCAAGCATAGGAATTAGAGAAGTGTTGTTGGTGTAGAAACAGCATCTCAAGGAGCAGGCAATTCAGATTCAGAAGGACAGAAGGAGCTGGGTGGCATGTACTTCTTTGTCCCACAGTCAGCCTCAGCTGGGTCTAGTAGGAGGGCAGAGAAGAAGGGGGTACCTGTTCAGGGTGACAGAAGGACAAAATTTCTCACAGCACTTGTGCTGTTTGTGTCTGTGTGATCTGCCATGAGTCACTTCTCAGCACTGACTTGTGTGAATCCAGTCCATATGCATTGCATATCTCTCATAAGACTGATGTGCCACCTCCTAGGGCTGTTCTGAAGGACAGTGAGGAGCTATGTGCCTGCTCTGTGTTGGGACATGTTTCACAGGTGGCCAGCTGGGAGGGCCACGGAGGGAAAAATCAATCTGTAAAGTCTTACTTCCTTCAACCCCTGTCTTTCTGGTCTAGGCCGTTTCCAACATCAACACACTTCTGGACAAAGCTGACCGCGTGTACCATCAGCTCATGGGACACCGGCCCCAGCTGGAGAACCTGCTCTGCAAAGTGAATGAAGCAGCTCCAGAAAAGCCACAGGTGCTCCCAGACCGGAGGGTATGGGGTCAAGAGTGGGAGGCTGCCCTCCTTCGTGAGGTCATCCGTGGGGTGGAAGTCTGACACTTGACATCTTGGGATTGCAGGAAGACTCGGGAACAGCGGGAGGCATCAGCTCCACTTCAGCCAGTGTGAATCGCTACATCCTACAGCTGGCGCAGGAGTATTGTGGAGACTGTAAGAACTCATTTGACGAGCTCTCCAAAATCATCCAGGTAGGAAATGGGAGTCGCTTTATGCTTTCCGGGCAGCCTTTGCCCCATCCAGGCTCCCTATCCAGCCCAGTCTGTCCCACTGGTCCCACAGCTGCACCAGAAGCTCCTCCTGCCCTAAGGTGACGGCCACTTGTCAGATCTGTTTGCAGCCAGAAACAGCATAATGGAGGTGGGATGGACATTAGTAGGCAACAAATCCTTGCTTAGTAGAGGGATTCCAGGTTTTAAAAAGTAGTGCTAAGGTTCTGCTTCCTCTTCTTGGATGCCATGTTTACAGGCTAGAGGTTTAGAGCACCCCAGCTGCAGTCAGCCATGTTGCCTTCAGTGTTCCCACATGGTTTCTATAGGTAGGATGCCGGCCAGCGGCAGTGGACCCCCATCCTATAAGAGCAGCCAGTGGCCCTGCCCACTACGTTACTGATGACCTTTGCTCAGAAGAGATCTGATTCTTTAACCTTTTAAAAAATAGTGTTTGTGGCAAGTGAGGAGCTCAAGGCTGGGATTGTTCTGGTTTCCAGTGCTGACCTTGACCTTGGTCAAGCAGTCACGCAAATCGCCAGTTCCCTCCTGTTAAATGAGGATAAAAGAAATAAGTGGTAGGGTTATTGAGAAGAATTAACTGTATCATACACATTTCTCGTTTATTTATGTTCTGCCAATTTCTTTCTTATCTTTGCATTCTTAGAAAGTCTTCGCTTCGCGCAAAGAGCTGTTAGAGTATGACCTGCAGCAGAGAGAAGCGGCCACCAAGTCATCCCGGACATCCGTGCAGCCCACGTTTACTGCCAGCCAGTACCGTGCGTTGTCTGTCTTAGGCTGTGGCCACACCTCCTCCACCAAGTGCTATGGCTGTGCCTCAGCTGTCACAGAGCATTGTATCACACTGCTAAGGGCCCTGGCCACCAATCCAGCCCTGAGACACATCCTCGTCTCCCAGGGCCTCATCCGAGAGCTCTTTGATTACAACCTCCGCAGAGGCGCGGCAGCCATCCGCGAGGAGGTCCGCCAGCTCATGTGCCTCCTGACTAGGTCAGAGCTTCTTTCTTGATGCTGGAGTGGGGGCAGCAGTGATTCAGGGTTGAGCCAATTGGTTGGCTGGCTTACCCCAGAGGATGGGAGGGACATGGGAGGCGGGTAGATGTGGTTCCTGTGAGTGGCCTGTCCATGAGCTTTGTTGGCTCAGATGGTGTCCTGAGGGAACTTCCTGGGTCTTGGTGGGGGAGGAGAAGAGAGTGAAGAACTCTTGGACTCAAGAATATCCCAGAAAAAAAACTCAAGAAGAAGCAGAGGGGTATAGGGATGGGTGCTTAGACTCTGGCCAGAAAGGAAGGCTAGCTCAGGATCTGGCACTGTGCAGCATGTGCTTTGGATAAAAGACTCTTCCGAAAATTCCAGTTATAGTAAATACCTTAAAAATGGGCTGGAGAGGTGGCTTGGGCTAAGAGTACATGTACTCCACTTACAGGGGACAACTGGAATTTATCACCCGCCACCCACATTGGGTGGTTCACAATTATCTATAACTCCAGTTTCAGAGGATCCAGCATCCTCTCTGGCCTCTTTGGACATTGTACACATGTTAGAGAAACCCTCACAGTTATGCATGTATACATATGCATTATATATAATTAAATATATACATCTAATTAAAAGCAAATACTTGAATTTGAGTAAATAGCTCAGTACTGCTAAGTACTTTCTGTGGAGTGTGAAATCTGGGCCGTCTGAGGTGCTGGACACCTTTACAGGCTGTGCTGCTTACCCCCATTAACATGTCCTGAACACTAAGCATTGGACATGCAGTGGCTTACGTTCTAATGACAAAAACATTGGAAATAAGGTTTCCCAGCTAGAACAGGGCTGGCAGTCCCAGCTATAGATGGCTTCTCTGCAGCGTGGTCCATGAGCACAGTCTTTCTAGGAACAAGGCTGTGGGCTGCATGTGCAGCAGCAGCTCCTGGAGGGGCTGAGGCGGGTGTGTGCCGGATGCCAAGTGGATAGGCCTACGAAACTAGAGGGGCAAGGACACAGGGGCACAAAGAGTGGGGAGGGGTGGGGAGCACCCGAACAGCAGATCCCCGGGGTCTTGGATGCCATTTGAGGGTGCATTTTGTTACTAGAAAGGTATATAGCTGGGAAGTGAAAGTGAGGTGGTGTGCAGGAAGTGACATGGGGCCCACACTGAGTGTGGACTCAGGTTTCGGAGATGGACACCAGCAGCTCCTGGGGCCCTGCCGCCTGCAGTGTGGACTTCCGTGTTAATGCTGCTCTTCCTTCTATGCCTGTCTTGTAAGGGGACTATGGTAGTCCTCCCATCAGAGACCCCTTAAGATAAAAGATGTAGTCTTGTTCCTGGGAAGAAGGTAGAAAAGTCTAGGCCTGTCGTTGGGAAGAGGGGCCTTGCGACTTTCATTGTGACTAACAGGACTCCCGCTTTGCTTCCTCAGAGACAACCCAGAGGCCACCCAGCAAATGAATGACCTGATCATTGGCAAAGTCTCCACTGCACTGAAGGGCCACTGGGCTAATCCTGACCTGGTAAGCAGACCAGCTCCTGTCTGACCTCTCCCTCATGGTCCTCTGTGTCCCTGACCTCTTCTCGAGGCCAGTGTTGGAGACTGAGGTAGGAGAGAGTGGCCTGCCTGCTTGCAATATTCATGTCCCAGCTGAAACTTGTAGTACAGGGTTTCCTGTATCCCCTTGTCCTGGTAGGACACCCATGACTGGAAATTTTAGGGGGGTCCTATAATCAGAGCTCACCCTGGCCCCTGGACTCTTACCCTGCTCATTCTCCTCGTCCTGCACACTTTCCAGGCTAGCAGCCTTCAGTATGAGATGCTGCTGCTGACAGACTCCATCTCCAAGGAGGACAGCTGCTGGGAACTCCGCTTACGCTGTGGTGAGCTTGGGACCATTGGGTGGGCACTTTTCAGAAAACCAAAAGGCGCAACCTTGGTACCCGGGTGAGAGGTGGGAGCCCTTAGGCAGCCTTGTTAGTGCAGTGGCCCACGTGCACTGACTGTGATTCCTTTCCATCCCCAGCACTCAGCCTTTTCCTCATGGCTGTGAACATCAAAACGCCAGTGGTTGTTGAGAACATCACCCTCATGTGTCTGCGGATCTTACAGAAGCTGATTAAACCACCTGCCCCAACCAGCAAGAAGAACAAGGTGCTGTGGTGGGGATGGCAGGGCTGGGGAAGATACATGGCCTCTGAGTGCTAGCTCACTGACTGAGGTGAGCACCAGGCTTTAGTTTACTTTAGTGAAGCACCAGTCTTGGCTTTAGTACAGCACAGGTAGGTTGGAATCTGGGGGACATGTGAAGTAATAAAAACTCAACAGCATGAAAGCCTAGAGCAGTAAGGCCTTTGAAAACTCCGTGGATCTAAGGATGGTCTGACTTCATTAGTGTCTAGAACGGGACTGCCTGTGGTTCCAGCCAGGCAGACTGCTCAGTGGTCTTCATTAAGTGGGCAGTAAAACTCCACTTTATTCCCAAGGAAGTGTAGCCACATGTGTGGCTGTAGGGAGCCAGCACTTCCAAGTCTGTAGCCTCAGTCGGTGTGGAAATAACACTTCTCACGTGGGTGCAGATAAGGGTTAGCAAGAGCCCCTATTGGGCCATCAGAGCTGCATGCCACCCTAGAGTGTTGGTGCCATCCCAAGATGGGGCCCTCTGCTGCAAACACTCACCTTGTGCTGCTCCCGTCCAGGACGTCCCTGTGGAGGCCCTCACCACGGTGAAGCCGTACTGCAATGAGATCCACGCGCAGGCTCAGCTGTGGCTCAAGCGAGATCCTAAGGCATCCTACGAAGCCTGGAAGAAGTGCCTGCCTATCCGAGGTGTGCCTCTCCCTCTGCCACTCCCAACAGCTCCTGTGTTCACTGGGCTTTCACACTTACCCCGCCTGCCATCTTTGCCTTGCAGGGGTAGATGGCAACGGGAAATCCCCCAGCAAGTCCGAGCTCCACCGGCTCTACTTGACTGAGAAGTATGTGTGGAGGTGGAAACAGTTCCTGAGTCGGCGGGGGAAGAGGACCACCCCACTTGACCTCAAGCTGGGCCACAACAACTGGCTGCGGCAGGTGCAGCCTCTCAACGGGTCCCTTGCATGTGCCCTCTGCTTTCCATTCACTGTTCAGTCACTTCCTTTCAAATAGAAGTCCTTAAGTGTGGCCACCAACAGGGACAGGCCATCAGAGCTGTCCTCTGCTCTCTGACATCCCACCCTGGCCCTCACAGGAACAAGCCAGTGATGGCCTATAGCCAGGGGCGTGTTACCTGGTGCTGTGGACCCTTCCCTTTGTCTGGATGGGTGGACGTCAGTTCATGCTGTGGGTATCCTGAGCCAGCAACATTTCCTCTCCCTTGTCTGCCAGGTACTCTTTACCCCGGCAACACAGGCAGCACGGCAGGCAGCCTGTACTATCGTGGAAGCTCTTGCTACTGTCCCCAGCCGCAAGCAGCAGGTCCTTGACCTCCTCACCAGGTACCATGTGGGGTGGGTGGGGACAGTGGCTAGCATAGTTGAATGCCTTTCCCTCGCTCTTGGGTTAGTACACAGGGCTGGGAGGTACCCAGAGTAGTATATAACCACCCCGATCTCGGCCACAGGAACAGACAGCGCTTTAGGGTATCAGTGGTAAAGCGGCAGTGGGTGTCTGTTGAGCGCCTCTGAGCACAGACGTAATTGTCACTCATTGTCCTCCGCAGTCCTCAGGCAGTGAGCACGGAGACACAGATGCTCAGAGGCTTGGCAGCCATTCCCTGAAGTGTTGTGAATCCTTTCAGCGAGGGAAGTGTGGGGTTTCTCAGATGACCTCCATCCACCTGGAGGAGGAGAAGGAGGAGGAGGAGGAGGAGGAGGAGGAAGAGAGGCTGAAAGTAGATACCAAGGAGGGAGCTCCTGGCTCTGGGTCCTTAGTGCTCTCTAAGGGTGTCCCATGTCCGTGCAGTTACCTGGACGAGCTGAGTGTGGCTGGGGAGTGTGCTGCAGAGTACCTGGCTCTCTACCAGAAGCTCATCGCCTCCTGCCACTGGAAAGTCTACCTGGCTGCTCGGGGAGTCCTGCCCTACGTGGGCAACCTCATCACCAAGGTGATGGATCTGTCCCTCCCCCACTTCTTCTTTCTCTACTTTTGTCAGTTCTTGCTTGCTGAGAAGACACATTTGTGGAATTAATTAGTTTCCAGACTTTACTGTAATTCGGATGGCTGTGCCGTCTGTTAAGGGTATTTGAGCTGCTTCGGGGTAAACAGTCTCTCAGCAATGCTTCAGCCTCTTTGGCCTCTCGGAAAGGCATTTTTTAAGGATTAGAATGGATGTGTGGCTTAAGCACCTCTGATGGGGACTGCGTCCTGGGGCGGAGGTGGCCTCATTGCACTGCTTGTCGCCCTGTTTAGGAAATCGCCCGCCTGCTGGCCTTAGAGGAGGCCACACTGAGCACAGACCTGCAGCAGGGATATGCCCTCAAGAGTCTCACAGGTAGAGCCATTAGCCCCTCCCTTGGGTGTGCTCCTGGGGCCAGTGCACGTCTCCCTCTAGAAGTTCTCTTCCTTGATGGGCCTGCGCGTTTGAGCTCCTCACTGCCAGCTATTTGACTCATTGGGCATCTCCTTGCTTTTTGGTTTTCTTGTTTCTTTTTTTTTTTTTTTCTTTTTTTTCGGAGCTGGGGACCGAACCCAGGGCCTTGCGCTTGCTAGGCAAGCGTTCTACCACTGAGCTAAATCCCCAACCGGTTTTCTTGTTTCTGTGGTAGCCCAGGCCTGCTGTGTCCTGCAGATCTTACGGCAGTATCTCCTGTCCCCGCAGGCCTCCTCTCCTCCTTTGTAGAGGTGGAGTCCATCAAGCGTCATTTCAAGAGCCGCTTGGTGGGCACTGTGCTGAATGGGTACCTGTGCTTGCGGAAACTAGTGCTGCAGAGGACCAAGCTCATCGATGAGACCCAGGACATGCTGCTGGAGATGCTGGAGGACATGACCACAGGTAACCCTGCCCACTCCGCTTGGAGTAGGTGAGATGCACACAGATGTTGTTTCTTGGTACCACAGCACCAAAAGGCACACAGCTCTTGGGTTTGGGAGAGAAGCCTGTCTGACGAGCATGGTGGTGCTTAGTGTTAGCCCTCGAGCTGGGCTCATCGGTGCTTTTCCTGTGTTGAGCTCCCAGAGAAGGGAGAGGTAGAGGTCTCAGGCTGGTGTCTCCAGTCATCTGGGATGTTCTCATTGTCTCTCGTCAGTGGCCTTGCTGTGTTCTCCATAGCTGTTCTCATCCCTGTCTTTCTTCTGTACTGTTCAGCCTGTTAATCTGCTGTTGTTCTTATAGCTCAAGATTTTGTAGCCAAGAAACCTCCTGTTTATAGAGCACATTTGTGCCTGGTCAATCACTCGAAAGTTTAAAGTTCCCAGGCCCATTTGTGTTTGCTTTTCTGGTTTCTAGATGGTGTTCTCAAACTGGTATTTTATGATTTGGAGTTGTGAATTCCTATTCCTGAAGTTTATTATGGAAATTCTTTAGAAGCAAAGAATGATAATACCTGCCTTTATCCCAGCACTTGGGAGGTTGAGGCAAGAGGGCAGACACAACCAAGACAGGAGCTAGAAAGAGAGCTCAGTGGTCAAGAACACCCGCTGCTCACGCAGGGCCTGGCTTTGTTTCCATGTTAGACAGCTCACGACCACTCACAGGATCCAGCATCATCCTCCTGTCCCCTAGAGGTGCCTGCACTTCAAACACATGCACATGCACATTCACATGCAGATATCAGTGAAAATTCAATAAAAGCAAAGAGGAAAAATAAATTCTTTAGGCCCCATGCAAGCTGGTCTTCTCCACACGCGTTTGTGACTGCTGCCTCTGTAAGGGCCCCTAGGCTGTCCCTGGCATGCCGTCATCCAACTTCCTCAGACTTCGAGGGATTGTGGAATTTGGGTGTCACTCGAGGGAGGGGATAGCATTTAGCTCTCACTTGTCCCTCCCCCATTACCATTTTTGTAAGGAAGGACAATTTGCCTTCAGTTATGTGACTGTAGAAGAGAGAAGGTGGCTCTAGTTGACCTTCACAGCGAAGCTGGCTGTGCTCCTGAGGGGGCAGCTGTGTGATGGCCAGGGCTCCAGGCCGCTCCCCACTGGCTCCTCATCTCGGCTGACTGAGGCTCTGTCTCCAGCACTCACTTCCTGCAGGCCGTGGGAACTAAAGCTTCATGGGAACTAAACCAAAACCACTGTGGGCCCTGCTTCTCTGGGGCCCTGAGTTCTTTCCTTTGGTGGGCTTTTATTCTTCACTAGTGTAATAGTTCACCGATGGTTTGAGCTTTTTTTCAACTGACAGGAGTGAAAAGTTACTCTAGCCAACTTCATCTGCCTGGCTTCCCAAAAGGGAAGTCCTGTGTTGCTTTTGAGAACCTGTTTTGGCAAAGGAGGTATAGTCCTTCTCCTTAAGGAAAGTCGTGCTCTCAGAGAGACTGGAACAAGCACATGGTTTGACTTGGGGTGGAGGCTTCTCATTGAGTGTCGCTGATGTTACTGTATAGAGTGTTCAGAAACCTAGCAGGCAGGAGGTGCCTGTCAGAGAAGGTGCTTCATTGTCTCAGCTCAGCTCATGCAGGCGAGGCTCTTCCCTGACTCCTTTGGCCACTTTCTTGGCAGGTACAGAGTCTGAAACCAAGGCCTTCATGGCTGTGTGCATTGAGACAGCCAAGCGCTACAATCTGGATGACTACCGGACTCCTGTGTTCATCTTTGAGAGGCTGTGCAGCATCATCTACCCTGTAAGCAGCGTGCTTGCTCCCCACAACCCACGGGTGTCAGCCTCAGTGACTTGCCCACAGGGTGGATAACTTAGTATCTTTATCCCCAGATCCACTGACAGAGTGGAAACAGCTTACTAATTTCCCTCCTCTAACAAGGGAAGCCAGTGGTCTTTTTACCTGAAGGCCAAGATTAACCCTTCTTAAAATTAGGCCTCACCTCCTGTTGCATGGGCAGCAGCAATTCTGGGGTAGAGTTGGGTATATTGGGTATATTGCTGTCCTTCTCTTCTGCACCTTGGGTTCTTCAGGCATGCACGCCACATGTGTGTCTTTCCTATGGTCTGGCTCAGAGACCTTTCT
Source organism: Rattus norvegicus (assembly GCF_021556685.1). Classification (NCBI taxonomy): domain Eukaryota; kingdom Metazoa; phylum Chordata; class Mammalia; order Rodentia; family Muridae; genus Rattus; species Rattus norvegicus. The sequence continues at coordinate 157,734,646 of NC_141538.1, forward strand.
CATTGTTGAGGGAAACAGCAACATTCTTGGTTATTGATGGCATCAAGGTTGGCCTGTCAGAGATTGTCACAGAAAGAAAAAAGCCCCTTCTCTGCTCCAAGTTTCCAGTGAATCTTGCCTGGCCTCAAACTGGTCCACATCTCATTGGACAGCACCTCGCTCCTGTCTCCCTGGCCATTAGGCCATCTCTTGTTAATCTGTAAGGGACACATGAGCTTCAGGCTGCTGAGTGGTGATTTCCATGGTCTCTGGCCACCTGCCGGTCAACATGTTTAATGAGTAGGCATGGTGTTCTTGCTGTGTTTTCATTCTGGTGCCCACAGAACCGCTCAGTGCTGGTCCCTTCCCACACGTTCCTCTTTCTATCCCTTAGGAGGAAAATGAAGTCACTGAGTTCTTTGTGACCCTGGAGAAGGACCCCCAGCAAGAGGACTTTCTACAGGGCAGGATGCCCGGAAACCCATATAGCAGCAATGAACCAGGCATTGGGCCTCTTATGAGGGACATAAAGAACAAGATCTGCCAGGACTGTGACCTGGTGGCTCTTCTGGAGGACGACAGTGGGATGGAGGTAAGAGCTGGGCTGTGCTGGTCACTCACCAGGAGCACAGCTTTGAGCCACTGATTAACCTTGTAGGAGGTTAGTCTGTAAAGTGGGCTAATGGGTCCAGTCTCCCTGTCTCTCCTGCTGTAGAGGAGGAGGGCTCTGACCAGCCCTGGCCTGGAACAGCAGGTGCTTGATGGTTGTTGTTTGGAGCGGTGGTAGGCCTTTGTCACCGTTGCTTCTGGCAGGGTTTTCTAGAGATTGCAGGTTAATGGAGCCCCAGGAGTCATGGTGTTTTGACACCAGTATGTGGATCATAGCCCCTGTTAATACCCAGAGCCTTGTAGATTCTGACAGACTACTTATTGGGTCTGGCATTACCATCAGTATGATTAAAGGCAAAGGTGATTTTTTTTCTGGTGTTCAAGATGAAAAGTCTTCAGTTGGATCTAAACTGGAGTCCATGTGGATTAAACATTTGTCCCCCAACGTTGTACACATAAAATGCTGGGTGTTGTGCATGCACATGCATTTCCCTGGAGAGTGAGCTTTGACAGGGCCCTGTGATGAGCCACAAGGGTAGCCTGTGAGCTTCCTTGTCATAATTTCTCCTCTGTTTTCCAGCTTCTAGTGAACAATAAAATTATCAGTCTGGATCTTCCTGTGGCTGAGGTTTACAAGAAGGTCTGGTGTACGACCAATGAGGTATGTGCTTGCTTTCTCCAGGAGCTGTGTGTGGGCTGCCTTTTCTGCCCTCAGGACTGGCCAAGTGGAGTTGCTGTGAATCACCGTGGCCTTGTGGCCACTGTAGCTTTACTTCCTTTCTGAAGAAGTGCATTGTGTTGCCAGATCGGGAGGCATCTGGCTGTTGTCAGTCAGATAGCTTCAAGGAGGCGTGCGTGAGCCTTGTGCCTTTGCTTTTCTCTCAACTGAGGTTGGGCCTCTTGGGTCCCCAGCTTGGTGCCTGGCACAGGCAGACTCTCCCGACGGCTTCTTCTGTCCATTCCAGGCTATGTGTGTGTTAGCCTGCTGATTGGGATGAACCCTCTTTGTCTCTGATGAATGAAGACCCTGGTCTGTCTGTGGGCAAAGAGTGACGCATCTGCTCTGGGTTCCTGAAATTTGTACCACATTCTTTGGTTCAAATACAGTTGTTTGTCCTCTAGCCCCAGTAGGCAGAGAGAAGAGAGAGCTCTTCCTGAGATCAGCACAGACTTAGAATTGGGCCTTTACTTCTAGCCTAGTCAAGTATGCTGTCGAAACAAAACACTCAGGAAGTAGTGGTTGGAGCTCTTGCCTACCCAGTGCTCTAATGGAGTCCAATAGGATTGTGTGTCTGTAGTGCTTCTCACAGAGCCTGGCCTGCAGCAGGCACTGAACAGAGCGAATCTCTTCCACAGCCTTTGAGTCCAGTCCCTGTCTTGTTAAAGAAACGGAGGCTCACATCACCAAGGCATTGAGCAAGTCCAAGGGTGAAGAAGGCTTGCAGTTTTCTAGGCCTGTTTATGAGTCTACCTTTCCAACTTTTCTCTACCTAGGGAGAGCCCATGAGGATTGTTTATCGAATGCGGGGGCTACTGGGCGATGCCACCGAGGAGTTTATCGAGTCCCTGGACTCCACCACAGGTACAGCCCTCTCCACATATGATACTGCATGTTGGACTTCAGCTAGAGCAGACATGTCTCAGAGTATGGTGGCCTGTGCTCTGCATCACACTGTAAGGGAGAAAGGCATCTGTGGGCTGACATAGGTACCTGTTGGGATGAAAACATTCAGGCTGTCAAGGGAAAGATTCAGTTAGCAGGCTTGTGTTCAGATTTCTCTCTGCTTGGTTCTCTGTTCCGTTGACAGTGGTATTTGCTTGTACTTTGCTATAATAGCAGAAAACTGTAGTGGACCGAACCTCTGAGCAAGGCCCCTATGGGAGTGAGTGCAAATCGGTTATAGTCCGACCTTAATTCCAGCTAGGGAAAGGGCTGTGTGCTCTCAGCCCAGGAGAGCACTGATCTAGGCAATACGTACATTTTGAACTTGTGCTCCTCTTGGTTTCCCTTTTCCCCCAGATGAAGAAGAGGACGAAGAGGAAGTGTACAGAATGGCCGGTGTGATGGCCCAGTGCGGGGGTCTGCAGTGCATGCTGAACAGACTGGCAGGAGTCAAAGATTTTAAGCAGGGGCGCCACCTTCTAACAGTGAGTTGTGGGCAGTATGACTGCCAGGCTCTATGTGAAGCCGTGGTCGTTGAGCTACTTGACACTAGAGGGCAGTGTGGTACAGCAGAGACCAGTGCTAGTGCTGGCTTTCCCCAAACCTTGGACATCTGGGATTCCCAGTGCTCCCTCTTCCCGGCCCCACTGCCTTAGATCTGGGCTGTGGCAGTCTTCTCCCGTACCTCTTTAGTGATCAGGAACCATGACTGCTTCTCTCTGTAACCGCTCTTAATGCCAGTCATTGTTGGTTTACGGTTGCCTTTAAACTAGATTCTCCCTCCGTCGTAGGCTGTTGTTTGGAGGGTCATGTGTCTCACTAGTCTGGGGATTCCAGAGTCACCACAGAGACCTCACTAATATCTTTACCTCGTGGGCTGTAGAAGGACAAACACTCTTGTGTCATTTGAATGGCCTACCTGGTTTTTGGCCTCCATAGGCTATGTCCGTTAGGATGTTTGTCTGCTGCTAGTTCAGAAACTTGGTTGGTGCTAGGTTTCCCCAGGATAGTGGGACACCAACCACTTGGTTCATTAAGAACCACTGTCACTTCCGTCATATAGGGGAACAGAGAATGCGGGAGAATGTTGCCACTTAAGATGCTGACCTGGTATGAGAGCCCAGGGTCACCTTGCTGTTCAGAAGGAGTGGCTGCTGCCTGAGAAGTCGCCTTAGAGCAGCGAATCTCAGCCTGTGGGTTGTGACCCCTTCAGAAGTCACATACCAACTTTCCTGCATATCAGATATTTACATTACAGTAGCAAAATTAATTTTATGTTTGGGGTCACCACACCATGAGGAGCTGTATTAAAGGGTCGCAGCCCTAGGAAAGTTGAGAACCACTCCCCATACTTTTCTGTGGATATGTCTTCGGCACTTGTACACCGTATGCTCATGGGTGTTCTCACGGACCTCTGGGCTGGCCTCTCTTCACAGGTGCTCCTGAAGCTGTTCAGTTACTGTGTGAAGGTGAAAGTCAATCGGCAACAGTTGGTCAAGCTGGAAATGAACACCTTGAATGTCATGTTGGGGACTTTAAACTTGGTAAGGAGTGTGGGCTCTAGATGATGAAGAGGGAGCTTTGGCACACCTGAGAAATTGCAGTACCAGACCTGATCCTTCAGCTGACTCTCTAGATGGCTCCCACTCATGCTCTTCAGAGCTTCCTGTCCCTTTGCTGAGTGTAGACTCAAGACCAGGAGCAGGAATTCAATAGACAGAATTAACACTGCAAAAAAGTAGGGGACATCACATTTCCACATCTTCTTCTCTCTCTCTCTCTCTCTCTCTCTCTCTCTCTCTCTCTCTCTCTCTCTCTCTCACACACACACACACACACACACACACACACACACACACACACACACACTTCCACATCTTTTCACACACATACGCCTAGCCCCTGGGCTTTAAGACCATGGGAGGCGACTGACTGTGTCCTGAGAGTCCCTGCGTCTCCCCTTCAGGCTCTGGTAGCTGAGCAAGAGAGCAAGGACAGCGGAGGAGCAGCGGTGGCTGAGCAGGTGCTGAGCATCATGGAGATCATTCTAGATGAGTCCAATGCAGAGCCCCTGAGTGAGGACAAGGTGAGTGGGACCTAGTCCTTCTGCCCACAGACACTGGGAACACACAGTGGGCTTATCTGGAGCTAGCTGAGCTCAGCCCAGAATGGCTGAACCCTCTCATGTTAGAAATAGCCAGGTTCTACTCTGGCTGATATCATTGCACTGAGTCTGTAACCTTTGCATTCAGGGAAACAAAGCTGCCAAGGAAGCGTCTCAGTTTGATGGTGCCCACTAATAGAAGCAGCCATGACCTGGCTGAGTAGGCAGTGTCGTCATTCAACCCTTCACTCTACAGTTGGCCTCACTTGTGACTGATACAGTTAGGCCTGGGGTTGAAATCGGTCTGTGATGCAGTCTCCCCTGTCTGTACCTGGAACTTCCTGCCTCCTGGGGCTGGTGATTCGGCCAGGCCTGTGCTCCCAGGAGTAGATAACATCTCTGTTCTCCTGGGAGAGCAGGATGTTGTATTGGTGTAGCCATCGCTGTGGCTGGGAAGCTCATCAAGGGAACCCACGCTGCTTATTGTTCCCCAGCAAGCACTGAGTAATAGTTCTGACTGGAACTATGGGAGTGCTTGGCTACAGCCACCATCCTGACTCCCAGCTTCTCTGTTGCAGGGCAACCTCCTCCTCACAGGTGACAAGGATCAACTGGTGATGCTCTTGGACCAGATCAACAGCACCTTCGTTCGTTCCAATCCCAGCGTGCTGCAGGGTTTGCTGCGTATCATCCCATACCTGTCCTTCGGAGAGGTGGAGAAGATGCAGATCCTGGTGGAGCGGTTCAAGCCATACTGCAGCTTCGATAAGTAGGAGCCTGGAGTTGGATACAATGAGCCTCGGGGAGCCCACAGAAATCCAAGCTGGTCTTGTGAGGCTGAGCAGAGCTGCCGGGGTTTTGGTTGAGTGTGTGTGTCCATGGTCCAGCATGTAGGAGCTTTGTTTAGCTGGAGAGACGGCCACCCAATCCTGGTGTGTCAGAGCAGGAGGAGGAAGGGTATGAGAGGGGAAAGGGCCTCACGGCGCAGGGAGCTGTGTTTGCAAAAGCCTGAAGATGCAAAAGACACTGCAAGCTTGGGTACAGGGTAGGCAAGGGGAGAGTCCTGGTCTGAGGGTCTCCTTTCCCAGCTGGGTTTAGAATGGATCCTGTAGGCGGTTCACCTCGTTGTTAACCAAGAGGGTGACTGAGCTCTGTCTTCATGCTGAGACTCTTTATGCTCTCCTAGGTACGATGAAGACCATAGTGGGGATGACAAAGTCTTCCTGGATTGCTTCTGCAAGATTGCTGCTGGTATCAAGAACAACAGCAATGGTCATCAGCTGAAGGACCTCATCCTGCAGAAGGGAATCACCCAGAGTGCCCTGGACTACATGAAAAAGCATATCCCCAGTGCCAAGAAGTAAGGCCCTCTCTGGGGCACATGGAGTTTTCCCAGCATCTAGCACGGTGCTTCTTCTGTGCCCTCTGCCCCTCCCCCTCAGGGACATGTCCAGCCACTGTAGAACCCTGAGGCTTTTCTGCTTCTGTTCCAGTGCTTGTTGTTATCCGGCTTCTGAGCTGGGTTTGCCCTTAGTGGTCCCTTACTGCCTTCTTGAAAAGAACCCTGTTCAAACCAGCCAGAACCAGCAGCAGGTTTCCAGCACTTCTTCCTGGTTGTTGACACCCTTGTCTGTCTTATAGTTTGGATGCTGACATCTGGAAAAAGTTTTTGTCTCGGCCTGCTCTGCCATTTATTTTGAGGCTTCTTCGGGGTCTGGCCATGCAACACCCTGCCACCCAGGTGAGTGGCCAGCATGTCTGTGGACCTCACTCTGCAGGCAACAGACATGATGGGTAACAGGAGGGAGTCATGGACAATCTTGGTGTAGAGCCGGCAGGTCACCTGTAGTGTGGCTTAACCTAGAGCTTGAGGCTCATCTAGTTGTCCTTGTGTGCTCGACGGTGAGCTCCACATGCAGGGCTCAGCCAGTAGCTGTGAACTCCAGAGTTCTGCCTGCAGTTGCGAGCGATTGACGCCATCACCACCACCTCCTGCTCTGCCTCAGGCAGCCGACAACTTCCCATGGCCCTGACCTTCTGAGGTAGATTCCAGAATCATACAAGGGAGGAACGAGAGCCCGGATAGTGTCCTCCACCCTCCACACATGCGCACCCGCTCACATGGGCACATCACACACACACCAGTTATAGGACACTGCAAGCTCTCCTGGAGCACAGGCCCACTTTACACTTATAGCAGCAGGTGAGTGGCCCAGTTCTCTGCATTCCCACCACACTGCTGGCTGTTTTTACCTCAGTCATGTTGCTGAGTGTGGTGTCCTGGCTGTGGTTTTGACTGGCATTTCCCTGCTGGTTAATGATGCTGCACAACTTTTCTAGGGCTTTGTGTCTTTTGCATGAAATGGCTTTGTGTTTTCTGTTTTCTAGGTGGATGCTATAAGGTTTAATGCTGCCTTTTGAGAGTCCTCGGAGTTAGTAGTTTTGCTTTTATAGTGTTCTGCATTGAGCATAGTTCTGGGTTGTCATCTGGAAGCCTGTTCTGATAACGCCCCCCAGCATAGGCATAGTGAAGGTCTTACCAGATCTGCCGGTAGATAGCCACAGTTGATAGGCCTCTGTAGGAAGATTTTGCATACATTGTCTCTACTTCTTACAACAGCTGTATTTGCATAGGAGACTAAGGAACAGAGCTCTGATTTGGCCAAGGGCAACATGTGATGGCTATTCACACATCTTACTATGTAGCCCTAGTTGGCCAGGTCTTCCCTATGAAGCCCAGGCTAGCCTCAAGCTCCCAGCAGTTCTCCTGCCTCAGCTTCTGAGTGCTCTGATTCCAGGTGTGCACTGCTATACTCAGCATAGGAGTGTGGCTCTCCTCACAAGGGCAGCACTCACTACATGTGCTACCAAGAGCTCAGACAGGTGATTGATGGGTGCTGGGGTTTGTCATGATTGACTGGTGGCTGCTTGGAGAGAGAAGGGGCTCGGTAACTTTAGGACTCTGTCCAGTCCTTTGGTTGAGTGATGAGGGGAATGGCCGTGGCATCAGAGGAGACAAAGAGGCTCAGGGTACAGAGAGGAGGGTGGCAAAAAGATCCTGTGAGTGTGTGCTACCCTCCCCACTTGTGTATGAGCTTCGTGTGGACAAGGTGTGGGTGGTTTTCTTACTCCTGCTTTACACACATCTCCATGTACACACATGCATGCTCATAGTAAACACTTAGGGTGTTGAGTTTAGGGTGTGGGTGCCTGTGGAAAAGTTTGCAAGGTCTTAAACATGGGCTCACTCAGCGTTTCGGAGCAGAGGCAGGAGATAACATGCAGCTTTGCTGAGGTGTGAGTTCCTACAGTGAGGGTGGATTTACGAGTTAGTGAGTGATCTGAGGCACCAGCTTAAGCTTTCACTCTGAGGTTAGGCCTGCTGCTTTCTGTTTTCCCCACACATAGGAGAACTTCACCACTGATGTGATGGCGAGGGGGCTTTTCAGCCATGCTGTGAGACCACCCACTGGGCTGACCTGGAGGCCTTTCTCCTCTGCACCTGCCTCCTCTCCCATCACATAGTGCCACAGGCCCTGAAGGAGCCTTGCCAAGAACAGGCTTTATAGCTATTTAGCTTGTTGTTATCTCTACTCCCACAGGCTGGAATTTTGCCTCTAGTATCTTGTAGGCTGGGAGAACTGCCACCAGGTTTGATAGCTGCAGATGTTCATGCAGAACTTGGGGAGTTCCTATGAATTCAGGGCCTCTGCCCCAGTGTCCTGTACAGGCCCTGCTGGGCGCTTCACGTGCTGTCTCACCTTTCACCCTTACGGCTGCCTTGACCTTGCCCCCATTTTATTATGTGGGATTCAAGAGCTGATGCGTGGAGGAACTAGTCAGAGGTCACAGGAAAACCAAACTCTCGAGTGCTCTGACCTCTGAAGCCAGTCACACAAGACAAGCTTGTGCATTTTGACTGACTATAGACTGGGCCTGGGTGGCAGGCTCTCTCCATAACTGCACAGGTTGTGCATGTTGTTGATGATCAGAGGCTTTGACCAAGCCTTAGTGGAAGGCCACCTCCATGACAAGATAACTACATCTCGCTAGTTCTCTCTTGATAGGTTCTGATTGGAACGGACTCCATCACAAGCCTGCATAAGCTAGAGCAGGTGTCCAGTGATGAGGGCATTGGGACCTTGGCCGAGAACCTCCTGGAGGCCCTAAGAGAACACCCAGATGTGAACAAGAAGATTGACGCAGCCCGCAGAGAGACCCGGGCAGAGAAGAAGCGCATGGCCATGGCCATGAGGCAGAAGGCTCTGGGAACTCTGGGCATGACGGTAAAGTCCCCACCGTGGGCAAGGTAGCACCACAGGCAGACTGGTGCTTCCCAGCAGAACTGGGCTTGACAGTGTGTGAGGGTGCATGGAGGAAGACAGGAATTAACTGTGCCGGGTGCTTTCAGGTGTGGCTACTGCTATGCCACCCAGGGGTTAGGGGTACTTGGGGTAAAATGACCTGACAGGTTTGTGCAAATGGTAAAAATGGAGATACTGACTACTGCGTATCCTGGATCTAGTGCATGCCAGACACTTGAAGACCTCAAATGTCAGCTGTACTTGACATCACTATTCCCATTTCTAGATAAAGAAAGTAAAACACTGGCCACAGCATGTAGCTACTTAGTACCGAACAAGACTTTGCACAGGGTCTGGTCAACACAAAGGGCTCTGTTGTCCTACTTTGGAAGAAATGGTGGCCCTGAAAGACCCTTATCTTAACAAGCAAACTCATGTGTCAGCAGTTTGACCCTTGCTGGGGACAGTAAATGATCAGAGCACAGCAGCCCTTGGCAGCCGAGATGTGGCGTTGGCACAGAACGAAGGGGCTTTTGGTAACAAATGGCGACGTAGCAGCACGGCAGCTTCCTGCTGCGTGGTTTCCTCTGCTTTGGTGGCTCCTCAACAAATGTAGGGTCCCTCAATAGACGGCAGTGACGAGGGCAGGTGGGTGGCTTAGTGCTCCGCCACTTGCCTAGCCTACCAGCACAGGACAGTAGAAGGCCTCTTCTGTGTGGTCATCCCAAGCCAGGGTGAGAGGGTGTGTGACACGCTGCCTGTGCTCTTCTCCAGACAAACGAGAAGGGTCAGGTGGTGACCAAGACTGCGCTCCTGAAGCAAATGGAAGAGCTGATTGAGGAGCCCGGACTCACGTGCTGCATCTGCAGGGAGGGGTACAAGTTCCAGGTATGGCGCTGGGCAGTGGGCACAGCCTGGCTCTGTTAGGACATGTCTGTCTCCTGCGAGGCCTTTTGTACTGACATCGATAGGCTTGTGCTTTGGGAGATGACGTAGGGCCAGCTACTGGCCTTGACGGCAGGAAGGCAGACTGTCTGAGCATGAACGTTGTTGCACCCTTGGCAGTGCCAGGGTACTTCGGCGGTTTTGTGTGAGCCTTGTAGTCATGTCTTTACACCCTATTAAAGGCCCGGGTGACAGGTAAGGACACAGAGGGCACCTGGCGAAGCCAGAGTCCAGCTGAGGTTTTGCTGACCCCCAGCCTGGGCACTGCAGGTCACACTCATTGCCTGAACAAACAAGGTGACAAGGTGCTGAGGGCTTGCCAGCACCAGCCCCGGTCCCTCTCTCTAATGTCTCCAGGGAGCTGACACCTGGAAGGGGCAGTGCACAGAGAGCCTTTGCTTCTGGACAGCACCAGGAGGGGCCTCTAACTAGTAACCCAGCTGTGCTCCTGGGCCGCAGACGGACAGATGTCTTGCTTGGTTGATACAGCTGCCTGAAAGTTTTGAGACACAAGCAGCCATGGCAGTGCTGTGTACTTGCGTCTAGATGAAGCTCACACAGAGGACAGCCTGGGCTTGGGCTGGGAGTGTGGTTGAGTGATAGGGTATTTGCTTAGCATGTACAAGGACCCAGCTCCCATTCCTAGAATAACACAGCCACACATAGGCTTACTTAGCTCCTGGTTCTGGAGTTCAAGGGTGAGATGTTGGGATCTGCTGGGTCTCTGGTAACCCTGTAGTGGGACCTCATGACCTAATCACCTCTTAGATACCCCAGCTCCTCTCAGGATTGCCACAAAGAAATTGGGCCTCGTGTGAGTTTGCAGCAACAAAAGGTGCTCACATAGAGCGACCACTGTCCCTGCCTGACCCCATGTGAGGGGCGCTCTGTCCGACGTGTCCTGTGGGCTTCTTGTGTAACTTACTCTCTTTACATAATTGTCATCCCCGAGGCTCACTGCTCAATCTGCTAACCCTGGCCTGGTCCTGGAAGCTTCCAGCCCCCGTACAATCTAACCTGAGCCTAGGGTGTTCTCAGCCTCTGACTTCCTGCTGCATAAGCTCTCCCTTCTAGTTCTTTCTGAACTCCGGCTGGCTGGTTCAGCTCAGCTGTTCTGACTCAAAACTCCCTTCCACACTAACTCATCCACTCTGGTCTGTCTGTCTCTGTCTCTCTGTCTCTGTCTCTGTCTCTGTCTCTCTCTCTCTCTCTCTCTCCTCCCCTGAGTTGCTCTGCGTGACCTAGAAACCTCGTCCACTCTTCTGGTTCCTTCTCATTCCCTGGCTCACTCTGTCTTCACTTGTGTCGAGATTGTTCTGTCTTCAACCTGTCTCTGTAAAACTCTTTGTTCCTCTCTGGGCTGCTCTTTCTTAAATAGCTTCCCTTTCCTCTCTCTCCTCATGAGAGTTGGGAGTATCCTATCCGGTCAAATCTTTCTCACCTTGTCTGCTACTCAATTAGGTATCACTTTCAAAAATGGGTGCTTCCAAGCTGATGTTACCTTCACTGTTTGGGATAAAAGGTGTGTACTAAGGATATGTCTGTATTTCAGCCAGAGGGGTTAAAGGTTAAAGGTGGCTGAGCCACACCATAACTAGAAGTAGTGCTTTTCAATAAATAAGACAGTCTCGGAGGTCACAATGTGTCCTTGGCAGGGAATTTCTCCTCACTCCTCCTTTCTGCACTGGTCTTGCAGCCCACGAAGGTCTTAGGCATTTACACTTTCACCAAGCGGGTGGCCTTGGAGGAGATGGAGAACAAGCCTCGGAAACAGCAGGGCTACAGCACTGTGTCCCATTTCAACATCGTGCACTATGACTGTCACCTGGCTGCTGTCAGGTAGGCTTTGGCTCTTGCAGAGCGGCTTCAGATGAGTGGGCCTGCAGCTCAGGGCCTGGGCGGTATGGGGGCTGAGGTGACTAACTCTGGGGCTTCGAGGCTTCAAGCCTGCTTTTCTGGTCTCCAAGCAGTAGGCGTCTGCCTTAACCCTCACAGGTCCATGAGCTGTCCTTGCTGTATGAGAGAACCTGTTGGGCTTTGCATGTTTGGCCTTGGCCAAGGGTGGTGGGAGCAGTCTGCTTGCCTGAGCTAATGAAGCATTGACTTACAGAGCTTACAGGTGGAGAGTTGTCCCCCTAGGACCGGGGCTAGTGTTGGCCAGCCCTCAGCACCTGGGGCCTCATTACTGGGTTAATTCCAGCAGTTGCTTGTCCCTGCTCTCCTCCCTGTCCCCATCCAGGTTGGCTAGAGGCCGGGAAGAGTGGGAAAGTGCTGCCCTGCAGAACGCCAACACGAAGTGCAATGGACTCCTTCCGGTCTGGGGCCCCCATGTCCCTGAGTCAGCTTTTGCCACTTGTTTAGCTAGGTGAGTGTTGAGTGTCCTTAGCCCTTAGGGTCAGATTTTCCCAGAGTCCACTTATATGGCTCTAATGTTTAAATTATGAAAGCAGCTGGGGGGTTGGGTAGTTCCTTTTAAGGCTTCTCTGGCTTGTCTGGGGTCCTCGTGTGTTTGGGAAACCTTGTGGAGTCCTTAGTACCCCAGACCCCTGGCAGTAATTGACAGTGATGGTGGAAGCATGCTCAGCTGTGTACTATGGTTATCGCTGCACAGGTGCACAGACTGGGGCATGGGTGGAGTCGTTTCCCTAGGGTCATCCAGTTAGTAAGAAACACAACCGATTGTATATTGATCCGGGGAGGAAAACAGCATGTGGTAGGATGAAAGATCAGTAAGGATAAATCATCTTGACACCAGAATGTCACCACTTGTGACCATGACATCTGTTTGTTAAGAAATGAGCCCCCTGTCAGGTAGCACATGCCTTTAATTCCAGCACTCAGGAGGCAGAGGCAAGTGGTTTTCTGTGAGTTTGGGGCCAACCTGGTCTACAGTGAGTTCCAGGACAGCCAGGGCTACGCAAAGGGAGAGAAAAGAAATGAACCCCCAAAGTGATGGCCTCTCTCCCATATTGAGAGCTTCACATGCAGTCACAGAAGCAGCCATGTTTCTGGGCTCAGTCCTCCTGAGAGCCCCCATTTGACCTCTGCAGTCAGCAGGCTGAGGTGTCCAGAAAGGGAGCTCGGCTTTGACCAGGAGTCTGGCTTCCGTGTCATGGTGGCTCTGCTTGTTCTTAGGCACAACACTTACCTCCAGGAGTGTACCGGCCAGCGGGAGCCCACGTACCAGCTCAACATCCACGACATCAAACTGCTTTTCCTGCGCTTCGCCATGGAGCAGTCATTCAGTGCAGACACCGGTGGGGGCGGTCGGGAGAGCAACATCCACCTGATCCCGTACATCATTCACACTGTGCTTTACGTCCTGAACACGTCAGTACCTTGTAACCCAAGACACCTCCTTGGCCGACACTCCCTGAGCCTCTCTGCTTAGTTAGATCCCCAGCCTTTGCTCAGGAGGGGCTGGCTGTCCACAGTTGAAGGTTGCAGAATACAGCAAGGATGGTAACTTCCTTTCCAAAGCTGTCCCCTCCACGTCAGGCAGTTGGGCTCTAGTCTTGGACTGACCTTCAGAGGGAGCAGGAAAGGAGAAGGTGCTGCTTCCACTCTCCAAATGAGGGAGCATGCGTGAGAGTCTGATCACGTCCTTAGTAAGGGCAACATAGCCTGCTCAGCTGCAAGTTTCCAGTGGGTCTGTGGCTGCTGCATGAGTGGAACACTGGCCTGCAGTAATTCTTCTGGCGAGGATGAGAGAGGTGTTGAATATTGGGAAAGCAACTGAACAGGAATGCAGCCAGGAAGAAAGCTGTTTGTTTAGAAATGGCTTCAAAGAGGCCTCTAAGGGGTGGAAGCCTCCCGCTCACAGCCTGGTTTGGAAGCAAGTTAAGATACTTCTGTGCCTGCACTCCTGAGTTTTATTTGACTGGGTGCAGACCAGACCCTTCTCCTGCAGATTCCGCAGCTCTCATGGGCAGAGCTGGTAGCCGTGGGAAGAATGGGCACAGTCCACCATGCAGCTACCATGCTGTTGAGGTGCCAGCGTGATATTCCCTTCCTTTCCCTGTCAACATTTGTTTTCCCTTCCTCCCTTTTCCTCGGGAGAAAAAGTCTGACCTTGAGACTGCAGGCTTCATTGTTCAGTTTCAGGGCAGGGCTCATGACATCATCTGCAAACACCCTGGCTATCAGGACAGACACCTGGCTTTGCCAACAGCACAGGCCTTCTACTGTCTGGAGCCTGCTGCAGGCCTCAGCAGTGCTAATTGCCAGTGTTCTTGGGGCCCTGACAGAGGCTGTGGGTTTTGCAGAGACATGTCTCTTGGCAGCCGTGAGCTAGAATGGACTGCTCAGGCAGAGACCTGGTGAGGAAAACACTTCCCAGGATTGACCCTGCCAGATGGAACTGGTGACTTCAGGTGTCAGCTCTGTTGCAGTTGTCTTGGCCAGGCAGGGCTAACCCTGAAGCCACCTCAGCCACAGGCTGCTTCCTTTGCTGACCCTTAGGCAGTGGCATGAGCTTGGTGGTAAGGCACTTGGACCTCTGATGGGACATTCACTCACAAAAGCAAATTTGTTGCACAAGTGAGCAAACTCGAACCTGAGCAGAGCCTGTCAAGGCCAGAAGCCTGAGGTTCCCACAGGGATGAGGATAGTTAGGCTTCCAGCCCTGTCTGGGCATACCCATTTTACAGGAGCAAAAATTCCAAGTATTGTTCCATCTTCCTGCATCTTTATAGCCCGTGTGTGTGGCCATGCTACCTGCGGTCTGCACACTGGGTTTCTTGGTGGTGTTTTGTCTTCTCATAGACGAGTGCCAGGAGGTTGTAGGGACACTGCTGGAGACTCCTGGCCACTGGCAAGACTTTGTCATGAGAGAGGCTTATGACAGATTCTAGAGCTAGACTGGGGCCTCAGTCTAGTCATCGCTCGGCACGGTGCTTAGTTCCCACTACTGTGGCTTGCTCTCCTGCACGGTTGGGGCAGGTGGTTGTCACTCATGCAGATTAAGTGGGAGAATCCACATGCAGCCTAAGAATGATGCCTGGCAGTCAGCGTGCGTGGTCATCAGCTTGACTGGCAGTTCAGGCAAGCAGCAGCTGACCACCAGAAAGAGAGTGCTGGGGACGGGGAGAGAGGGTTGGTCGTGAGCAAACAGCCCAAACAGGGAGCCTGGGTACCAGGGACACACCCAGGGCAGACCGAGTCATATGCAGAGAAGGCAGCCTGCTGACTGTCAGGGACCCACTCCTCAGCTTTATTGCTTAACCAGCTCAGTGACTTCCCTAGGCTTCCCTGGACTTTTAGGACAAGTCCACCTTGGAGAGTCGGTAACCATGCCCTCCGAACAGCCACAGACCTGAGAGTAGGAGGCTTGGGTTGCTAAGAGGAGGGTGTGGATGGAAGTTCAACAAGCTCAGAGGCTTGCCCAGTGGCATCCTGGTTGACTCCATCCCTTCCCTGCTCCCATTAGAATTCTTCTCTTCCAGGACCCGAGCAACGTCCCGGGAGGAGAAGAACCTCCAAGGCTTCCTGGAGCAGCCCAGAGAGAAGTGGACAGAGAGTGCCTTTGATGTAGATGGGCCCCACTACTTCACCATCTTAGCCCTGCATGTCCTCCCCCCTGAGCAGTGGAAAGCCACTCGAGTGGAGATCCTACGCAGGCTGCTGGTGGCCTCGCATGCCCGGGCAGTGGCTCCAGGAGGAGCCACCAGGTCAGTACCTGCTTTGGGAAGTTGCTGCATTCAGTGTCTTCCAGTGTGTTCCCTGGCTGTCTCGGTCATGAGTTCCTGGTGGAGGTGTGCTGCTTTGACTTGGCTGTTGACCTGGCTCCAGCCTGCCCTCCTAAGTGTTTAGTCTGGTGGTTGACAGTTGCTTGAGCCCCTCTGGGTCTCATGTTCAGTCATTGAATAAGGTGAATCTGTTGAAAATTCAGAGAGGAAGACAGCGAGGTCTAGGGAGATAGGATGAGGCACTTATAGACCGGGAAGGCTAAGCTAAGGAGCCTGACTTCATGGCTCTTGCTGGCTTTGCTATAAACTAGGGAAGTCTCAGTCTGGCTCTATCTGGGGATTTCTTTTCCAATGACTCAAAGCTTGTTCCTCCTTCCTGCCCCACACCCCTCAGGCCTTCTAGATTCTCTTTGCACTCAACAGAGGAGCACACACAGAAAGTGGTCCTTGTTTTCCTGACTTTGCATTGTAGTCTGGGTCAGACAGGGGGGCTCTCTAAAAGAACCATCTGCAAGTGAAATCAGAGCCTTCCTCCCAAGCTGTTTGACAATACCCCAGTGGTCACAGCACACAGAGTACATGTTCACAGCATAAAGAGTACATGTAGCCAGACCTTGGGCTGATGGTAATCCTGAATAGTCCCTCACCTACCCTGAGGAGCAGCAATATAGCATGTGGCCTGGTAGCTTATTTCTATAGCTGAGTGTCAGCAGGTGTCCCTGTCCTGCTATAGCCTCTGAACTTGTTAGCTTGGACTCAGGGATCATTTCCACACATAGAGACTGATAAGGGAGCAGAAGGAGGCTCCCTTCCAGCCATGGTGAAGACATGCCCTGTGAGACAGCAGTTGGTCCACTTGGGATCTTTACCTCCATTAGCTCTGGCACTTTATGTCCCAGGGTGACCAGGTTGCTATTGTCTTGTTAAATTTGTCCAGGAAGAAGCCTGCTTGGGCCAAGTGGGAAGAAATGAGTGTTAGATTCCTGCCCCCATTCCAAACACATCATCGCCTGGAGCCCTAGTGTTAATAGTTAACTAGCTGCTGGAAGTCAGCTTAGGTCTTCAGAGGCCCAAAGTGTTAAGTGAGACAGGAATTGCCTTCTTGGCATACAGGGTGGCCGGTTATCAGGCTCCTGGAGCAGAACAGGGTCTAAGCCCACCTGAACTGAGCTGAGCTCAACCAAGAGTGGAGCTCATTCCAGCCCAGCAGTTGAGGAAAAGCTGATTTGGCCTAATTAGGAGATCCAGCTTGAGCTGCGATCGGGCATTGCCATTTTCTCTGTAGTTTAGTCACCTTTCCTAATTAGCTGTAAATAATTAAGCTGGGCAGGGTCACCCAAGACTCATGCTTAACAAAGCAGGACAGCTACAGAGAGGGCCCAGCCCGGCTGTGGTCCAGGCTCTGAGCCTGCTGCTTGCCAGACAGATTAGAAAAGGTGCTGAGGGTTTGCCAGGATTGGGGCACCCTCGAAGGAGAGCCCTTTGAGCAGAGGTTGAGGATGTCTCTCATTCTGGAAGTGGGTGGTGTCACTGGCAGTAGGTTTTGTCTGACCTCCTGTACTTCTGGGGTAGGAAGCCTTAGCAGACACACAAACTATAGCTTTAAAGGCTGGGGCAGATGACTCTGTGCACTCGCCTAGTGTGTATGAGGCCCCAAGTTCAGTTTCCCAACTCTGACAGACAGACAGACAGACAGACAGACACACACACACACACACACACACACACACACACACACACTCACTCACACACCCCTGGTATGTGAGCTACCGTTGAAGAGATTCAGCAGATACTTTGGCCTGGAAGTTGACTAGGTTTCCACTGGCCCTGAACTAAACGTAGTGGATACTGAGCCCCCTGCAACCGACCTGCGACCGACCAGAGCATTGTGAGGTGTGGGGCATGAGCTTAGTCATGGCTGAGCTCCTCTGTCCTTTGCTTCCCGCAGCCCCCCTTACTCCCGTGTTGGGGCATTCTGAGCCTTAGAGCCCAGTGGGATGGTTCCTCCTAAGGGGTGGGACGGGGGGGGGGGCTGTCTGCCACAGACAGTAGACCTTGACAGAGGCGCCCCCAGTGTTCCCAGTCACTAGCTGCCCTCTAAGCCTCTAAGTCACTCACGTTAGAGATGAAGGGGTGTGAGGGTGGCTCCAGGATTACCCTAGGATTCGAGAGGTACTGAGTAGTTGCATGGGCAGTCCTGGACGTCACGGTTGCTCAACACTGCTTTTTTACGGGTTTGCTAGCTTTCTGTAGAGCGCGGGTTTGGCTGATTGTGCTCTCTGGTAAATTACTCCTGGAGGCAGGGAAAGTCTGAGCTGGAACTTTGTTTTTTCTTCTTCATCGTTAGGTGCTATTTCATTTGGGACCTTCTGAGGGGCTAGTACAAGGGAGCACTTAATCCTTGTACTTGAGTTAGAGCATTTGAGAGCCGCGTTTAAATATGTCCTTGACTGTGGTGCCTCAGTTTAACAGTGTTGGATTGGGGGTTGGGGATTTAGCTCAGTGGTAGAGCGCTTGCCTAGGAAGCGCAAGGCCCTGGGTTCAGTCCCCAGCTCCGAAAAAAAAAGAACCAAAAAAAAAAAAAAAAAAACAGTGTTGGACTGCCAGGTGGAGTTCGTGCAGCAGCCCTGGGACCAGGCCACGAGCCCTGAGTCCCCAGGTTCTCTATCTGTCTCTGCAGTGTCCTCCAGGGTCCTCACGGACAGGCTTTGCTCTGCTTTTCCAGGTTGACAGATAAGGCGGTGAAAGACTATTCTGCCTACCGTTCTTCCTTGCTGTTCTGGGCTCTCGTTGATCTCATTTATAACATGTTTAAGGTAAGGCGCGTCAGGGCCCAGTCAGCCCTGATAGGAGATTTGTGCGTGTCCTTGGCCAAACCCTTTTGGTGGCCACATCGCAAGGCTTTTTACTGGCTTTGGGCTCTTTGCCCAAAGAACCACTTAGGGAGAGGTGCACACCCTCAGCTCAGACCTGCACTTCCAGCTGTCAGCAGCTGAGGCCACTTTGTCATGCACCCTCCAGACAGTAAGCTCTAAGCACACTGATAGACTTCCTGCTCTTTTTCTGTGTAACACTTTACCCCATGTAAATTAGCCCTACACAGCCCCACTTAAAGTCGGATGGCCTGCTCACTATTTGCCTGGACCCACACATCTGTGGGGAGGGTAGTGAGCCCTTTGATCATCAGGGGAGTGGTCTAGTCAGAGCATGTCAGTCAAATTTGGGTTTCAGAAACGCAGGTGTGGGGTGTCCCATGTTGAAATGGTGGGATCATATAGAGCATTACATAAACAAAGAGGGCCTCGAGAGAACAAGGCTGGTGAACCCTGCAGGCAGGACCTCCTTGTTTCCAGAAAGGGTCTGTTAAATGTTGGGTGGGCTCTCGGTAGCACTGAGATGGTCTAGCTGACTAGACACAGAAAGAAAGCCAGCTCCATCCAGTTATTCACCTGGCCCCATGTCCCACTGATTCTTGTAGAAGGTGCCCACTAGTAACACTGAGGGCGGCTGGTCCTGCTCTCTGGCTGAGTACATCCGCCACAATGACATGCCCATCTACGAAGCTGCCGACAAAGCCCTGAAAACCTTCCAGGAGGAGTTCATGCCAGTGGAGACCTTCTCAGAGTTCCTCGACGCAGCAGGTCAGTGCAGTTTTCTCTTGGAGAGATTCTCTGGGGCAGAGCCCGAGTTTGCCTCAGGGGCTGGCCGCTGCCTTCATCTTCACAGAGCAGAAGTAGGCGGGCGCACACTGACCGCTCAAACAGCCCACTGGCCAGGAGTGTGGGACTTGCTTCTAGAGGCAGGCGCATCTCTGTAAGTTCCAGGCAAGCTTGGTCTACACAGATAGTTCTAGGACAGCCAGAGCTATGCAGGATTCCTACAGGTTCCTGCCTCCTTCCCATCGCCCCCCACCCCCAAATGAAAGCACCCACAGACGAGAAAGCAGCAGTGCTGCATGCACTGTCCGGTGCCTTGAGACTCACCTCTGGCACGTGAGTCCAGGGCTCTGGGCTGCTCTGCTCAGCCTTGTCCTGCTGTGCTGTTAGTGGAAGCTGTGCGGTTACATCAGTGGATGTGGGTAGAGCAGAGACCTCTGGTTCTGACTTTTAGTCAGAATTAACAGGAGAAAGGGCCCCCCTGCCTTCCTTGCCTCCCAGCCCTGGGCAGTAGGTGGAGAGGCAGGCAGTGAGGAGTGCCTGTGAGCATGCGCGGCAAGGGCAACATGGGGCTGGTGTGCCTTAGCTCCCTCGTGACCATGCTCCCCCTGTACAAACGATCTGTAGGATTGGTCACTCTGGTGCAAATACTGTAACTCTTGCTTGGATTTCATAGCTAGAAAGTGATGGGAGCAGGGCATGGCCTGGGCTCAGGCTTGGAAGGACCAACCCAGGATTACAGACTCTAGCTCCTGGGTCCCAAGGCACTGTGTGTCACAGTCTCCACTGGCACTGTCTTAGAGGGGCACAGGTACTGCACTGAAGCAGATGTGACTGAGCCTGCCCAGCTTCTGTGTCAACTGCTCCTGCTCCTCGGCTTTCTAGTGGTCACTGTGGGAATCGTATGCATACAGATGAGGGGTCCCCCAGGCCCTGTTGCCAAGTGAGCACTGCTGTTAACATTCCCACTTATCTTTGTGTCCTCTGGGAAGGAGACCCACTAAGGGTCTGAGCCTGTCTGCATGCACTCTCCTGTTTTTCCAGCACTGGGGACTTTCAGGCTGTGCTTCATGGCCCAGTGGGTACTCTGCCCTGGGATGGTGTCTCTGGGTCTGCCTTGCTGTCTGAGCTGCTATAGGCGCCCTTGCTCGCCTCTCTTTCTTACTTCATAGCTCCTTATTCTTCCTGGCTGTTGAGGCAACAGGCTTACTGCTTCCCTCAGAGTTAGTCCTGGGCAAGAACACAGAGCTTGTCTGTGTGGAAGTCAAAGCTATCGAGAAGAGGTGGCCAGGGTGAAGGACTGCCCTGCACAGGCCCTAGCGGCAGAGCCTCCAGCCTCCTCTGTGAGGTCAGGCTTTTAGACCTCAGACCTTACTTCAGACCTTTAAACTACCAGAACAGCAGCCGTGCTCTGTTCAGACTCAAGAACAAAACACCTTCCAGAACCAAGAGAAGCGGCCTGGCTGCTTTGCATCTCGGTCCTGCAGATACTTGGAGGTGACTGGTTTGAATGCTCATGTTTGCCTCAGTGTTTCCTCTGCACTATTGATGAGGTCAGGTCCCTGACTCTGTGTAGAGAGTGCACTGGGTTCTTCTGCTAGGAAGGCCAACCTCAGTTAGTTCCCATGGCAGGCAGGGAGGGGACCCTGTTGTCTCTTTCTGAAAGCTGAAGAAATGGAACCCTGAGCTCTGGCAGCTTGCTTAGGAATTTAGGCCTGGTGGGACCGAAGCCCAGAAGAATCAAAGGCCTTTGTTCTGCTCTGTCCATCAGCCCATGAGGCCATCAGCATTGCCTGTCTATGGCTCAGCTGTGCAAGCATGAGGATTGAGTTCTGACCCCTGCACCCCATAAAGGCCAGGTAGAGGTGTAACCCTAGCACTGGACAGCTGCCGGTGATAGGATCCCCAAGCTGAGCTTGCTGGCTAGCCAGTCTGGCCAACCAGCAAGCTTTGGATTCAGTGAGAGATCAGTCTTAGAAAAGAAGGTGAGGACAATAGAGAAATACATGAGGTGTCCACACACACAGGTCACCACCCTGGGGTAGGGCTGTGTGGCTCAGCTGGAAGAGAGCTTGCTTGGGATGTGGGAAGCATTGGGTTCTGTCCTCAGCACTACATACACCAGACATAGTAGCACAGATGTTCAAAGGAGGTCGTCAGCTACATAATGAGTTTGAGGCCAGTCTGGGGTCGGAGAGCCTGAACAAGAACAAGAAAAACTTGGAGCCCCTTCAGTGACCCCTGGGCAAGTTGAAATCCTCCACTCTGGAGAATTTAAGCTGGCTTCCCTCTGCCACACTGTCTCTGGCAGCACCCACTTCTGGAGCAGAGTGTTTGTTAGTCACACAGGGCCACCTCCCCACCATTGCTGGAATCCACTGGAACATGCTGGCACAGTATGTTCTATGCGTGAACAAGGCTTCTGTGACTCGTTGGGGCTGGGGGCCCTGTGCTACTCCCACTCACACTGTCTCTGCTTTCCAGGTCTTCTATCAGAAATCACCGACCCAGAGAGCTTCCTAAAGGACCTGTTGAACTCAGTCCCCTGACCATCCCCATGGAAATGAGATCGCGGTGACGAGATTGAAGCTAGCTTGCATTCTCCCCTCATTCATCTCTCCGTGTGCACTCATTTCCCCCACGGATGCTGCATTAGCACCCCCTCCTCCCTCAGTTTTCTTGGAGTGGCTTGGGGTTTGTAGGCTTCCTGTTCTATCACGCGCGCGTGTGTGTGTGTGTGTGTGTGTGTGTGTGTGTGTGTGTGTGTGTGTGTGTGTGTGTGCTGCGCTGGCTATGACGTTGTCTGTCGCCCAGGCCATTGAAGGACCTATGCGTACCTAGGAGCTGTGAGCTGTCCCGGCCAGAGTGAGTGTGTACATCTTGAAATAAATGAATGACTTAGTACACATTGGGAAGAGGGTCTAGCCTCTGCTCGCCCAGTGCTTTCCAGTGAACTCATCCTTGCAGTGACACCAGGAAGACTGCTGGAACGGAGTTGGCCTCCTCTGGGGTCTCATGGATGGTTTTTTTGTCCCTAGCCAGAAGAGGGCTCAGCATCTACTTCAAAAGCCTTGAAAAGATTTCCCAGTCTCCTGCTGGCTGCCAGCCAGAGAGGAGAGGCTCCAGGAAAGGGTCAGGATAGGGAGAATAGCTGTGTCCACTGCTAGGCCTGCTTCTTCTGCCCACCCGCCCTGGGGAAGAGCCTGTGCACTCACTGATCCAGCACCCCGAGTCCCCAGCTGGGACCTCAGTTGACGGGTGAGGGCCTCTGAGACCTGCTCCCACTCGCTGGCTCCCAAGAGCCTTTCCCAGACTTCAGCAAAAGGCTGACCCAGTCACAGCCTGTGAAGAGCTGGCTAACTCCTGTCTCTTTGTTCCAGAGGGCCAGTCAACCAAAGGCTTTGGTGACATCAGCCCCTCTGAATGTCTGGTTCACAAGGTTTGCTCCCTGGGCCAGACCATCTGGGCCTGTGGTGCCTCTGGTCCCCTTTGGATAACTTCCACAGCCAAGGCACCATGTTGCTTCCCCAAAGCCTTTGCAGCCAAAAGGCAAGAGTATTGTGCTTAGCTCTAACAGAGGGACAAAGGCAATTTGTTTAGGTGCTGTTCCAAAGCCCTGGCAGACCAGAGCACAAGCAACAGAGGATTGAGTTAGCCTTGGAACTGCCAGAAACTGCCAGAGCAGGCTTCCCTTCCTGATGCCACCTGGGCTAAGGAGGTTGCCTGTCTGCCTGCCTGCCTGTCTGCCTGCCTACCCTGGGGGAAAGACACAGTCTCTCTCCTTCAAAGATTGTACAGTTCTTTCTCATATAACTCTCAGATTCAGCAAGGAGGATGGAGACCTTGGCATTGGTTTCTTGGAATCTCCCCCTACACATACTTGTTTGTCCTGCTGTACTCCAGAGAGGTAGTTCACACATTGAGGGAGGGTCAGCCACTATCCTGTCACTTGGTAAACTAGAGTAGCTTCATGTGGGGCAGGGGCTGCCAGTACAAAAGGGACTGCTATAGGCCAAACCGCATTTATGATCACACCTCATTAATGCAGTCCCGTCAGAAGACTAACGAAAGCCCACATAGTGTAAGTCACCAGAGCTCTCTAGAAGTCTCCCTGCTTATTATCTCTCACAAAGGCCTGCTCTGTCCCTCTGGAGAAGGACCCAGGACCCACTGTAGCCGAGCTTTGGTTTTGAGTAAACTTACAAAGTAGTAATGGCAGATAAATGGCAAGTCATCCTCAAACCAGGCACTCGCAGTGTCCTGCTGAGACAGTATCCTGCTGAGACAACCTGAGTACAGACCAAACAGCTCAGGACTCGTGACTGTCCAGCAGAAACTGCCTGGGGAAGCCCCACTGAGGCAGCCGAGAAGCCAGGCAGAGCAGAGCAGAGCAGAGCCTTCTCACAGATGGGCATCTGGCTCCTCTTCTCCCTGGGCATTTTTAACATGGGCTCAACAGTAATGACCTCTGTTGGAAATAGTTTCTCCTCTTGAAGTTCTCAAAAGACGTCTAACACACTCAGCTGCTTGCTGTGTACCCTCGAGCCAGCCTACCCCAGGCCTGGCAGGGCCTGCTGAAGGACGTCTGACAGACTTCTTGTGTCTGCAGTAGTGCTGCCTGCCATCCTCGCCCTGCTCTTCTCACTTGAGTAGCACACCATCCCTTACCAATGGAGTACACAGGACAAGTCCTCCAAAGGTCTTGGGCAGAGCAGAACCCAAGTTTGTCTTGATTCCATTGTCCAGCTTTTCTCAGTGTCTGCCTAAGAGCACTTCCCAGTGGTTCTGCACCATCCCAGAGAAGCTGCTGACACGGCGGCCCTACAGGTCCGTGCTGGGCCTTGGCTGTGTCTGAACAGTAGTGGAAAACAGGCTGGGCGGTGAACATCCTCCCCAAGCCTGCAACCCTTCGCACAACCCTCCTTTCTGGAGCCATGATGATCAGCCGCAGGTTCCATGGGATTGAGGCCAGCCATTAGGCCTAGTGAGGTCTGAAGTCACTCCACAGAAAGACCATTGGCTTAAGTAGTGTGAGAAGTCCCCTGTACCAGTAGCTTGTGTCCCTTTGCCTTGACACTTTTTTTTCTAGGGCTGGGAGAAGGGACTAAGTACCACCCCTTTGCCACTGGGCCCTTAAAAGACTGTCCCTGTGAACGGGGCTATGGGAGACCCTGACTTCCTGCAGCAGAGGAATGGGGCAGTCTCCTTCCACAGCTTCCTGGGACAGCCGGAGGAGACAGATGAGATCCCAGAACATTGGGGAGTCAAGGGAACATCTGTGGGAAAGTGGCCTCCACTTCATGGGATAAGGGTGGGTGGGTGGGGTCTGTACTTGTTGCTCTCTGGGCCTCAGCAGAGGCTCCCTTGTGTTTGGTGCCACTGTCTCCAGCTACCCTTGCTGTCCTCATCAGTCTCCAAGCAAGTCTCCGTGCTGGACGTCCTACCAGGCTGTCGATGGTCTTGGGTATTAGGAACCCTGTTGTACTCTATGCACCTGACTCTGCAAGAGGTCCTGCCTGGCATGACCTCTGACCTCTAACCTTAGCAGTCGTTGCTTTTCCTGTTTCAAGGAGGAGCCCGAGGCTCAGAGAACCCAGCTCACTTGCCCAAAGCTGCCCAGCTTGCTGGTGACATTCAGCTCTGGAAAGCTAGTCTGAGCCATGCTCATTTACCTGGGTTGACTGGCTGGACACAGATGTGGATTGTTCCAGATCCTGATGGCTTCAGGAGCCAGGGCTTGGCCAGGAGCCTGGCAGGCAGGTGGGACAGCCAGAGCCAAAGGTTGACCAACCAGGCTTCTGGCTGGAGAGCAGGTGAGATGCAAGGCCCTGGGAGCCAGCTGTGAGCTGGGATGACAGCTTCTGGGCCCAATGGGCCTCAAAGCCCGTGCAATTAGAAGGTGACATGCTGGGTGGAACCTGAGGAATGAGCCCTAGTCAGTCAGCCTCAGACTCAACCCTCTGTAGCAGTAATCTGCTTGTCCTATCTCACCTGACAATGTTCTCTCCTAGCTCTAGAAGCAGTTGTCACCAACCTGGCCTTCTCCCCTCTTACTTAGTCTTACCTGATGCTAGCTATCATTCTGCTCCTGTTCTCACAAAGACACCTCTTTAAAAGGGAACTAACCCATGGGTGTGTCCAAACTACTGGCAGATCCTCATTGCCACTTCTGCCCCAGTGGCTTCCACCCTGGGTTGTGTGCAAGGACGTGTTCAGCAACCAGTGAACAGTTCTCTTATGCCAATGCTTGCTGTAGGAGACATTGCTGGTTCCATGAAAACGGGCCTTGGGGAAGTCAGGGAGCTGGATGAAATCTGAACTTCAGATGCTGGTCTAAGTACCTCAAATTGGGGCCCTGGCCAGGGCCCATTAGGATCATGATTCCTTGCTTTGAGAAAATCCCTTCAGTCACTTCCTAGCTCTACGGCCTTATGGCACAACCATGACTACTTGGAAGGTAGGGTGAGCCTGGGTATGGTAGACAGGCTTGAAGAGTCAATGATAGGATAGGCTGAGGCTTATCCAAGGCTGTAAGGAGCCCTGGTTTGTAAGTAAGTGGTGGAAGGACACTTGGCCCTTCAGCGGCCATCCTGTTACATGCCGCACTGAGACCCCAGGTTCTCTCTTCATCCATCCTCCACATACGCACTCCCAGCCCCATGTGGGCCCTGAAGACCAGGACTGGAAGACAAAGTTGCTAGGTCAGAGGCTGGAATCAGACCTCAGTTCAGGACTCGGGCTCCTTAGAGACCTTCACCTCTCTGGGCCTGTTATTGCGTGTATGAACTGAATATGCCTTGGGGGCTTTGGTTTGAATGACTTCACCCTGGGAAGGGTTTGGTTTCCAAGAAAAACCCATTGAGGAGCAGGGATCCGGTGGCAAAAACTGTGTGGAAGAAGAAAGACTTCTACAGTGGCATCTACTGGCTGTGTCAGATGTGCTGTGTGGGGTGAGGATGTCAGAGGCCATCTCCCATAACAAGGCTTCAGCAGTTGGAAGTTCAGGAGCTCTGGGTGCAGTGCAGGACTGTAATTCTGGCTATGCCTCACTCCTTCCACCATTGTGCCTCCCCCCCCCCCCCCAAGCTCTGAGAAGATGTAGTCAGAGGCTTCCGGTGGGGGTGGGGGGTGTTCCCGGGGTGGAAGGAGAAGCCTTTGTGGGGCCACTAAGCCACCAGGTCTTGTCTAGAAGCCTTTGTGGGGCTGCCAGGGAGTCAGTGTCCATCAGGATCCCTGGTGCCCAGAGAGAACCTGGGGAGCATCAGTGGCGGCACAGTCACCTCCAGGGCTTAGCTCTGTGACTTCGCAGCCAGGGCAGCTGAGCAGGGTTTCCCCTAGTCTGGGGAACCTGCGAACTCCTGTATCTTAGTAACTCCAGAAGGAGACGAGGGCCCTCAGTGATGTGGCCCAGTTATGGGCCTTTAGAAAAAGGAATCCAAGCACTGAGGAGGCAGAGACAACCAATTCATGAATTCCAGGCCAGCCTGGTCTACAGAGTGAATTCCGGGACAGCCAGGGCTATGCAGAGAAACTCTCTTGAAAAAAACAAAAGAAAAAGGGGGAGACCTGGGACAGCAGTAGGGGAGAGGCGCATCGGAACCCATCTTCATCAGAAAGCTGACAGACGTGCTATTCAGAGGGCCCAGACCCAGCACAGAGGCCCAGTACTTCGTCACAGTAATTGGCTGCTGAGAAGTCTTAAGGTGACTTCATCTAGCCAGCCCCATTTTATAGATGAGGAAACCAAGGCCACCATGTTAGAGCGGGACCTAACTCCATATTCCTGCTCTGGCTGCCATCCATGGGATGGTTTTGTGGTCCCAGAGGGACTGGCTTGGCTAAGGACAGGGCATCTGCTCCAGAAGGGCTGACTGAGCCAGGACAGTGGCAG
This sequence comes from Rattus norvegicus, assembly GCF_021556685.1. Lineage (NCBI taxonomy): Eukaryota > Metazoa > Chordata > Mammalia > Rodentia > Muridae > Rattus > Rattus norvegicus. Next base: position 157,761,484 of record NC_141538.1, read on the forward strand.
CATTTACCCTTCCGGTGTTTGGATGGAAACCAAGGGTGCAGCAGACACCACGTGTGGCCCTCAAAGCCTGGAAGAACTGCTTGGCTCATTTTGGGAAAAGGTGGTCAAGCTAGGCATAGTGGTATAGGCTTGTCCCAGCATTTAGGAGGCTAAGGCAGGAGATTCAGAAATTCTAGGCCAGCCAAGTCTATGTAAGAAAACCCTGTCTCAAACGACAACAGAAAGCAAAGAAATGGCTTACCAAGGTTGGCCAGGGGAACTCCAATAGGCTATAGAAGACCTGTGTCACCTTTTCTCAGCAGCCGGGGAGAAAACTGCCCAGATTAGGAATGGGGGCTCTAATATGAACTCAGGTGGGAGAGTGTTAGCTCTGCAGCCAAGTCTTCATCTCTAAAGTGCGTGTGGCCACTTCCTCAAGAGTTTCTGCAAGCCCTGTTAAAGACAATGTATAATAGTGACAGTCACAGCTGCACCCGGTAGAATCAGCCAGGGCTGACAGCTTTGCATCCGACTCTCATCCTCACAGCAAGCTTAGCAGCTGCTTTGTCTCGGTGGGGAAACTGAAGCACAATGACCTTGAAGGAGTCATCTGAAATCACCCAGGTAGGCAGTTTTAACCAGAACCCTTAGCAGGGCTGACTCCAAGGCTCCCTCATAACTCCTGGTTGCTAGCTGTTCCCAGAGCTGAGCTCGGGGAGCCAGGAGCACAGTAGGGACAGATGGCTGGTATGGCTGAGGAGCCAGCTGCTAGGAGGCCAGAGCATCACACAGGAGCCTACATCATCATGCCATGAGCCCAGCCTGAGTCCAGAGGTGGTGTGGGCCTGAATGTGACTGGCCCAGCAGATAAGGAGTGTGGTTCTCCCATGACCCTGCCCCACCTGAGCACAAGTGAGGGCTAGAGCCTGCTGCATCCTGCATCCTCTTCAGGAAACCTTGGCCCCGTAAGTCCCCTCACTGTCCCATGCGCTGTACCAAATGCAGGCCTTCACCCATCTAGTCCTTGTCAGGAGACGGGGATGACTCCAGTTGGCTGTGATAGATGGTGCTTGCTGGGACAGATGGAGCAGGCACCTTACCACCCAAGCTTCCTGTTCATGAGAAGGGCAGTGACAGTGTCTGCAGCCTGCCTGTCTCTTGTCATCCAGCAGCAATCCTTCCTTCTGGTCTTGATAGCAGGCTGTGCCAACACAGACTTCAACACTGGGCATGGCTGCCCTGCCTACCTAGCCCCTGTCCCTCCCCATGGCTTTGCTGCTTTGAACCACTAGCTCTGGCTTCAGACTGGGCAGGTACATCTGATTGGCTGAGTCTCAGTTACATGACCCTCCCTCCCCTCTCCTCTCCTCTCCTCTCCTCTCCCCCCCCTCTCCTCTCCTCTCCTCTCCTCCTCTCCTCTCCCCCTCCCTCTCCCTCTCCCTCTCCCTCTCCCTCCCCCCCCTCTCTGTCTCTCTCGCACACATGCACACACACAGAAAGCCTGGGAGGCCTCTATCCGAACTCAAAAGGACCAAGGTCACTGTCCATCCACATGTGCGCTTGTACCCATGAAGCCCAGAAGACGGTCTTAGATCCTCTAAAGCTGGAGTTACTTGCAGCAGTTATAAACCACTAGATGTGGGTGTTGGGAACAGAACTCAGGTCCTCTGTATGAGATCAGACATTCTTAACTGCTGAGCCATCTCTCCCGCCCATAGAGGGCAATTTACAGAGACGTTCTGGTGTCACGCAACCAGCCCAGTTGTCGCGCTGTGGACTGTGAGCAGATCGCCTCTCTAGATATCTGCTCCCCAAAGAGATAGTGACACCTAAAAAACCACATGAGATCAGTGCACAGTGGACAAACACTTGCTGCCTGTCACGAACCCTGTATGTCTCTAGGTGTGATGGTGCTGACCCAGGGCTGACCTGCAGGACCTCCCCGATCCCCACACACAATCACACAGGCTGTCTGCAGACAGGAGATGATCTGTGGATAGCATCGGGGGTCCTGGCAAGGCAGGGCAAAGATGTAAGGAGGGGGGCCAGATGAGTGAGCGAGGGGAGGACCCCCTCTGAATGTAGCAGGGGGGGACTTCTCAAAGGAGGTGACACTGGGGCTGTGCTCCTTGGTTGAGTCCTTTAGTGTCGAACTGACTTAATTCAAGGTATTGTCATCAAGCCTATACCACAGTACAGTTGAGGCAGCAGAGCAGGGCAGACATGAAGGAGGGGAGTCCCACCCGGAGAGCCCAGCAGTATGTCTTGCAGCGGGAGACATTGCCTGGGACCTCCTGCTAATGCTGGGGGAAAGGTGGCTGCTGGGGTACAAAGCACCCTCAACATGAGGCTGCAGAAGAAGGGGGTGTGACTCTGGGGCCCCATGGGAGCACAGCCGCTCCACCCCTCACTGACCTGCTTCCCCCTCTGAGAGCTCCCTTCCAGAATCCCCAGAAGCATCCCTTACCCCAGGGTTCCCTTTCTTCCGCTCCAAAAGGCATCATCGACTACCCATTCTTGGACCACTTGGATTGAACAATGATTCCTGTCTCCTGCTTGTTTCCTGGGGACGGTCAGGCCCTCTGTCAATACCTTGAATTAAGTCAGTTCGACACACACTAAAAGTCTAAGTGTAGAAGGGTAAGGTGACATTCCTGCTTGAAACCAGACTGAGTGAGCCCAGGACACACACACACACACACACACACACACACACACACACACACACACACACACACACACCGTGCTTTCTTCCCGAAGGAGCTCAGTCTGCCTCTCATGGGTATAGGACAGAGCATCGTCATCTTGTAATGACAGTGAGAAGGGCTGGCGCTAAGGACAAGGTCGATGCTGACAGGAGACAGTGGGCACTTCTGACTCTCACCCTATGTTAACTCCTCAGAATAGTGTTCTGTGATGGCAGAGGAGGAAACTGAGGCCCAAGAAATGGGAGCATCTACAGCAGGGGTTCAGGGCAGCCAAGGTCTGAGCTGGAGCGCATGCTCACATTTCTCTGATGTCCGAGCCAACCGGCATCTTTTAAAACTAAGCATTTATTTACTGTTACTTATTTTGCATTTATTTTGTGTGTGTGTGTGTGTGTGTGTGTGTGTGTGTATGCCACAGTCTGGGCCAAGATTAAGGAGCAACTTGTAGGCATCACTTGTAGGTCAGAGTGGCCCTTCACCTAGAAATCAGGTTAAAGAGACCAGACCAGGAGACAGGGAGAAATGTGGTGGTAGACATCTGCTGAGCACCTCTGGGCCACTACAGACCCCAAGGCCTTGACAAATGTCTGTGACTCAGAAACAAGATCATACTTGAGTCAGCTGTCAGCAACCCCTGATGGGCCCACTCGAGGACCCTGTTATAGATAAGACCGTGGGAGTCCCCGTCCTCAGCCCTCTAAACCAACGCAATCTGGGACGGCAAATTCTACAACTGGGATCCTCCCTACCCCAAGTCCCAGTGACCTGCTCCCATGCAGGCATCAAGTCCCTTGGGTGCCCTAAAAGAGGCTCCTCCTCAACTGCGCTCAGGTGAGCCCCTCAGAAGCTGCAGAGCTTCAGGTGATCATGGGCTACAGCCACGGCCTCTGAGGTCCCCTCAAGTCTGAAGGTGGCTCCTGGACCTCTCCTTCCTTCATCCTCTTATTGTTCCCTCCCTCCCTCCCTCCCTCCCTCCCTCTCTCTCACTCTCTCCTTACTTTCCTCTCCCTTCCCCAAGGTCAGCCCCTCTCCACCTTGTAGTGCATCTCAGGTCCCCAGCCAGGCCTGGGAGGGTGGGGGTCCATGGCACAGCAAGCGACATATTCCCAGCCTTCATCCCTGTCCTGCCACAGTGACACACTGTTCCATCACCCGTGACACAGCTCATCCCTGGGCCACAGGGCATGGCATCATTCACTCTCAGACAAGCTCCATCTGCCAGGGCGGTGCCCCGGGGTCAGCCTGGCACGTGTCTGGGCACCTGAGCCCAGACAGGTTGAGAGCGGGGCCCGGGGGCTCAATGTCTTAGGGATTTTCTCAGCCTGTGCAGGATGCCATGGTCCTCCCTGCTCCTGGGTCTTCGGACCAGAATTCTTGACATCTTGAGGCCCTGCCTTCAAAACCCAGAGTCAAGGGAAGCCAAGTTTTAGAGAAAAAAAAAAAAAAAAAAAAAGGAAAACAGAGATTTACCCTGAGCTCAGGTTGGACAGGGAACTAAGCAGGTGCCCTTAAAGGGCCATGAGGCTACCTGGCCTAGCCTAAAAGGAAGGGTTTCAGCTCTTCTTCCCTCCAGGAAGCTGAACCCTGTGCACCACAGGGCCTTTGCTCATGCTGTCTGCTGCCTGAACATCCTTTCCTCAGGTTGTCCAAGCTCCGTCAGGCCGTGTTGGGCTCAGCGCATGAGTGATTCTGTCCAAGGGGCCTCTCCAGGGTCTAAGCACCCCATACTGCACTCTGTCCTGCCTAATGTCCTGGCCTGCTCCAGAGTCCCCACATTGCCTGCAGTCAGCAATACCGTCTCTCCTCCCATGCCATTGTATGGCTGGCACAGCCACGGTCCTTCTAGCTGGGGGACAGTGACCTCTCTTTTGTTCAATATTTATTTGTAATTTAACATTTATTTGGTGTGCGCAAGTGTGCCACGGCATAGGTGTGGACGTCAGAGGACAACTGTGCAAGTTGGTTCTCTCCTTCCACCGTGTAGGTCGTAGGGCTTTAACTCCGGTCATCAGCCTTAGCATTTTGTACAGGCCCAGCTTCCAGGGCCAAGGATGGGTTCTGAGGCCCAGGTCCTGCCTCTGGTTTCAGGGCAGGTGGAGGTCTTGAGCCCCGCCTGGAGGTCCAACCTGGTGGACACTGCCTCTGCTTGCCTTCCTGGAACCCCACACCGAGACCATATGGAGACTCTGCTCCCCACCCATGGACCTTAGAGGAATCAGGCTGTTCCCACTTCAAGGAGTGGCGTCACCTGTGGGGCCAGGCCGGGAGCTCCATTCAGAGCTCAATATGGAGCTGACTCACAGCTGGGCTTCTCCCAGTTCCAGTGCAGTTGTTGTGGCCGCAGGAATCCGGCTTCTCTTGGGCTCCCACGCGGCCATGCTGGTGGCTCGGTCCCTGTACACGTGCGGACCTAATGAATATCCCGGCCTAGCCTGCCACCCCACCTAGGATGAGGTGCTGGCAGGTGAACGAATTCCCGGCTTGGGGAGCCGCCCTCACCCACAGGCAGTCCTGGCACTGGTGCCTGCTGACTGAGGGATTTGGCTGCCATTGCTGCTGGCTTCCGCCTGTGGGACTCAGATGGGCTGGGGCCACCATTCTAAGTCATGGGACACACAGGACATGCTGGTCACAATGCAAAGGAGAGGACACAGGGGTCCCAGGAGGTTCCAGGGGGCCAGGGTATGGGTCCCAAACAACCTTCATTATAATGTCAATCTTTGACCCTGGGCTCTCAGGCAGGGACAGACTGCCTGTTCCAATGATGTGTGACCCAGAGCCAAACACTCAGGGAACCCCAGGAGTTGCTCATGGGTGACAGGAGTCCCCTGAGCCAAGCATCCTCAAAGAAAGAGGCAGACAGACTGGTGGGAGCTGGGGGCAGTTGCCTGGCCTCTGCCCCCATCATGGATGCTGTGGACTTGGGTCAAGGCTGAGTCCACAAAGCACCAACTGTAAAAGAAGTTCCTGAGCCTCACCTGGGACAGGATCATAGGCTGCAGCCAACGGTCAGTGTTGCCCAGTCTAGGCAAGCGTAAAGTGTCATGGGCAGAAAGAACTGTGAACCTGAGGTGAGGCTCAGTAAGTCAGTCGGTAAAATGCGTGACTAGAATTCAGAAAGCCTTGGATTTGAACCCCAGCCCCACATAACACCAGGCATGGTGGTCCACGAGTTTCATTTTATTTATTTATTTATTTTTTTTGGTTCTTTTTTTTTTTTTTCGGAGCTGGGGACCAAACCCAGGGCCTTGTGCTTCCTAGGTAAGCGCTCTACCACTGAGCTAAATCCCCAGCCCCTACGAGTTTCATTTTAATACCTTAAGGGTGGTAGGAGGTGGATCAGAGGTTGAAAGTCATCTTCAGACCTGGCTTTGTCCCCCCCAGCATCCACCTGGTGGCTCACACAGCCATGCATAACTCCAGTTTCAGGAGATCTGATGACTTCTGTGGGCCTCAGGCATGCCCACGGAAATCCACATCTATACACGCAAGCAAAATACTCATACCTGTAATTAAATAAATCTAAAATTTCTTAAATGAAAGAAAGTCATCCTTGGCCATATAGCAAATTCAAGGTGACCCCGGACTCCATGAGACCCCGCTTCAAGTTAGATAAGTAAATAAACACATAAATATGCTTTAGAGCAAGCGCTCCTGTCCCAAGGTTACCTGTGGAGGCCTGAGGGCCCCGAAGGAGGCAGCAGGAGCCAAGGACACCTGACAGGCCCTTCTTTCCCATGCCCACATGGACCTGTTTAAAGCCAACTCCTTCCAATCCCTATACGTTCCAGCTGGGAGATCGCTCTGAAGCCTGGCTGTCTCAGTTCTTGGGGAGCTCAGTGATGCAGAAAGAGCCAGGGCTAGAGATCAAAGGAGGTGTCCATGGTACAGAAGTATCGCAGAATGAACAGAGCGAGCAGTGAATGGGTGACCTGAGGGGAGGAGAGAGAGAAAGATGGGCAAAGAAAAAGAGAAAGGAGACAGAAGGGAGGTGTCGAACACCATAGGCATAGATGTTAAAGATCAAAACAGACAGAAACCAAACAGGTATGGTGGCGCGTCACTTTAGTCCCGGAACTCAGGAGGCAGAGGCAGGCAGATCTCTGTGAGTCTGAGGCCAGCCTGGTCTACAGGGTGAGCTCTGGGACAGCCAGGGCTACACCAAGAAACCCTGTCTCACAACGACAAACAACCAAACAACAACAAAAGCCAGATAACTTCATATGAAGGAACTTAAATGATGCAGGGGGCGGGGGCAGCATGAAATGAGTCCTCTCTGTGGGCTTAGAATTTGGAGAGCCTGTGTTAGCTCGTGGTATTAGGATCAGAGAGGGGTGGGTGAATTCCCGGGTGCTCAAATGCCTTCTATAAAATAGAACAATATCTACAGATGACTATTCTTGATTCCTTTTCTCCTTGTTTCCTCCTCTCTCTTCTCCCTACCCCAGGACTATGATTGTGCTATGTAGCCTGGGCTGGCCTTGAACTCACAACCATTCTGTCCTAACCTCTCGAGTGCTGGGGTAGGCTCCTCACAGACTTTTGACATCTCCGAGGTGTTTATAATACCTAATGCAAGTGCTGTATAAATAATTCATGCTGCTTCATTCCAGAACGGAAGGGAAAAGCCCATGCGTGTTCAGTATGAATGGAGTTTGGCTTTGTTTTTCCTCTGAATACTTTTCATCTGAGGTTGGTTGGATATGAGAACATGGAAATGGAGAGGCAGTTGTGTAATGTGTGTGTGTGTGTGTGTGTGCGTGTGTGTATGTATTCATGTGTGTGTGAGTGTATCTGTGTGTTTATGTGTGTATTTATGTGTGTGTGTGGTGTGTGTATGTGTTGGGTGTGTGTTCGTGTGTGATGTGTATGTATTCATATGTATGTGTCTGTGTGGTGTATATGTGTGTATGTGTATGTGTGTGAGATGTGTATGTATTTATGTGTATGTGTTGGATGTGTGTATGTGTTTGATGTGTGTGTGTATGTACTGGGTGTGTGTGTGTGTGTGTGTGATGTGTGTGGGGCTGTGGGGGGTTGGGTGTGGTATGTGTGAGTGTTCTGTGTGTGTGGTGTGTAGGACTGTGTGTGTATATGTGCATGATGTGTGTGTGTGTGTGTGTGTGTGTGTGTGTGTGTGTGTGTGTGATATGTTTGGGGAGATTGGGTGTGGTGTGTGTGGTGTGTGGGGCTCTGTGTACTGGAAGTGTGTGTTACACACACACACACACACACACACAATTTAAAAACTAACAAATTTAGCTGGGTGTTGTAGTGAACACTTTTAATCCCAGCACTCGGGAGGCAGAGGTAGGCAGATCTCTATGAGTTCAAGGCCATTCTGGTCTACAGAGTGAACCCAGGACAGCCAGGGCTGGTTACACTGAGAAACCCTGTCTTGAAACAACATCATCAACAAAAACAAAAACAAAAAAACTAACAAATTCTGTCTCAAGAAAAAAATGCCAGGTAAACTTGTGACAGTGATTGTACCTGTTAGATACAGTGAGTCTCAGCTCCCTGCTGTTGTCACCGAGCCAGGAGTGGGAAGTTTGATGACGGTGGGGATATTTTTATTGCCTTGTGTTTGTGAGTGGCCTTGTGCACTCGTGCATGTGCTGGAATGGACAAGCAAAGGTCAAGGACAACTTGCAGGAATCAGTTCATTCCTTCCAACATTAGGTCCTGGGGCTCGAACTCAGTCACCAGGGCTTGGCAGCAAGCTCTTTACCTTGCTAAACCCTCTCACTGGCCCCAGGAGTATTTCCTCACTCTCTTAAGTATTTCTTGAGAAAGAGAAACTTGTAACTGGGGATGTGGCTCGGTAGAGGAGAGCTTGCTTGGTATGTTAGAGGCACGAGCCCTTGAGTTGCTAAGACAAACAAAAACTCATGCAGCCACCACCTAAACAACCAAAGCTGATGTCATCATCAGGAAACCAAACCCAAGTGTCACTTGGGATGGCCCTGACATATGACATCGCCTGAATCGAATAAAGTTGGCCCACGGTCTTCCATTTGGCAAGATGTATGGAATGTCATCCTCCCAGCCAATCAGAGCCGCAGTAATGACCCCCGGCAGCGTGAGGGAGACGCAGCCTGCTCATGGATGGACCTACACCTCATAGTGCTTCATAGCACTTCACCAACTGAGCTAGACATCCAGCCCCGCCTCCTCTCCCTCCCTCTCTCTGTCTCTGTCTCTGTCTGTTACTCTGTTTGTGTGTGTTTGTGTTGGGTTACATGTGTGTGTGCACCTCTGTGTATGTGTGTGTGGTATTGTGGTATGTTATACATATACGTATGCACCTGTGCAGAGGCCAGAGGAAGACAGTAGAAGTCCTTGGTCTCTTAGCTGCCTTCTTTCCTTGACACAGTGTCTCTCACTGATCCTAGAGCTCACCATTGCTTGGCTAGGCTGGCCAGCCAGCAAGCCCCCAGAATCTGCCCATCTCAGCCCCACACAGTGCTGAGGTGACACGTGTTGGGGTCCCCAAGTTTGTGAAGTAAGAAATCTTTTCCACCCAGCCACTTCTTAGCCTCTTTTTTAAAGACCAGAACTTGAAGGGCAGTGGTGTGCACACCTTTGATCCCGGCACTCAGGAGGCAGAGGTAGGCAATTTCTGAGTTTGAGGCTAGCCTGATCTACAGAGCAAGTTCCAGGGCACCCAGGGCTACACGGAGAAACCCTTTTTCTGAACACAAACAAACAAACAAACAAGACTGAGTCTCATGTAGTCCAGGTTAGTCTTGAACATCCACACACCCCCTTCCTAGCTGGATGTCACTGTGCCCCAGATGGTGGAAGACTGATGGGGGAGGCACTCCACCTATGCAGTTTTCAGGAGTCATTGACATGCTGGGGCAGGATGGTTCAGTGATAACAGTTGTTTGGAGTCACCCATGCTCCTGTGTGTAGCCCAATAAACTCAGTGATTTGGGCAAATACAAGTATTTGTGTGTCCAGGAGACACACAGCACAGGCTGGACGGAGAATTACCAAGGAGCCAGGCCAGACCAAAGCACACTGGAGACATCATGCCACCGAGGACACTGGACTAGGTTCTTGGGAACAGAGGGACAGTTGTATAAAGTCTGGGCAGTGGCTGTGGGCAGTATTAAGGCATTCATGGCAGTTCCTGGCTGGGAGGCTTGACCATGTTTGATTAAGATTTTGATTTTTTTAAAAAAGGTCCTTCGTTTTGTGTATGTAAATTTTGCAATTGCTTCTGAGTGTAAAAATAGCAAAAAACCATAGAGAATTGCAGCATTTTACAACTGCCTGTGACTCTAGCTCTAGGGGGAATCAGACGCCCTCTTCTGGCCTCCAGGGGCACTGCACACGTGTGACACATATACAAGATAAGTTTTAATTTAAAATAAGAACTAATTTAAAAAACATAAACGGGCTGGAGCGATGGGTCAGTGATTAAGAGCACTCATTAACCTTACAGAGGACCTGGGTTTGATTTTTAGCACTCACGTGGCGGTTCACAACAGTCTGTAACTTCTGTTACAGAGGCTCTGACGCCCTCTTCTGGCCACTACGGGCACTGCAAATGTATGGCACACAGGCACACCGGGGAATGGCTCAGTCAGTAAAGTGCTTGCCTTGAATGAGGGACCGGGGTTTGGTCCTCACAGTGGATTTAAACACGTCAGGCATGGTGTCGAGTGCTTGGAACCTCAATGTCTACAAGGCAGATACAGGCAGATTCCAGGGCTCATGGGCCAGAAAGTCTATCCTACTTGCTGAGTTCCAAGTCAGCGGAGACTGGTGGACAGTGTTGGAGGGATGACACTCACCACCAGTCTTCTGACCTCCACACACAGGTGCACACATAAGTGCATTTGTGCGCATATGTGCACGCGCGCGCGCGCGCACACACACACACACACACACACACACACACACACACACACAGAATGTTTGGAAATGAAGTCAGGTGTGGTGGTGTGTACCTATAATCTCCAGAGATAGGCAGAGGGAGGAAGGATGGTGAGCTCGAGGCCAGCCTTGAGACTGTCAAAACAGAAAGCGAGTGTAGCTTCTAGCTAGTCCATACGTAGCACACACTCACTGACATGGTCGTGGTGAGGCTGTTGAGCTCAGTGTATCTGCTGGATCTTCCCTTCCCTTCTTGCTGATCCCGGCCATTTTTTTTTTAATACTCAAAAGGAACCTCCTCCAGGAAATCCTCCATGAGACTGTCGTGAGACTTGGTGACTTCCTGGTCCTGGCCTCCAGCTTTGCTTATGGCTTCAGGAAGTAAAGGAAAAGGTTGAACTGACGACATCCTGTCTCCATCTCCACCCTAATCTCTCAGCATCCTCTGGTGGGGTGCACACCCCCTTCCTTGGAACAGGTGCCTTCTTAGAAATTGCCACCCAAGGTCAGGTCCGTTCCCATCATCCTACCCCAGAACCTCAGTGGATCAGGTTCATCGGGTTGTTCTCTGCCTTGGCTGGGCGGATCTCGGTCTGGCACAGCGAAAGGCACCTTTCTTATCTTCTACAGTTCCAGAGAACGTGATTTCAAAAGCTCAGAGGCATGGCACGGTCAGGGGCAGGCTGGACTGCCTCAGACCAAGTGTGTGTGTGTGTGTGTGTGTGTGTGTGTGTGTGTGTGTGTACTCAATTGCTCACGCGGTTAGTCACCAGCTACAGCTGCAGCCTCTGAGGTGGGGATAGCAGGGTGAGCCAATGTGGAACATGTGTCCCATGTCAGCAAAGAGAGCCACCACCACAGTGCCTTCCAAGCTCACAGGGTGCAAGGAGCAGCAGATATACCTGTGTCCCCATTCTACAGGTGAACAAACAGAGGTGCACCCTGCCTCAGCCCCCATGGCACTCTGTTGGATTTTGAAGATTTATTTTATGTGTGTGAACGTATGCATGTGCGAATGTGTATTGTGTTTATGCCTGCTGTCCACAGAGGTCACAAGAGGGGCATTGGATGCTCCAGAACTAGGTGGCTGTGAGCTGCCACTCTGCCAGAGCAACTCTCACAGAGTAGGATCCCACCGAGCCATCTCTTCAGCTCTAACTCAGCATCCCCCCTTTAAAAGGCCCGCGCTGTTGACGGTCCTCAAATCTGCTTCCAGGGATGGCAAGGCCCATCCCCACGCCCTTTATTTAGTGTGCGGTCAGGTAGGTATGCACATGTGTGTGTATGTGGGGGGGACACACTTTGAGGAGTAAGTTCTCTCCTCCCACCCTGAGCATTCTGGGATCGAACTCGGGTTTTCAGGCTTGGCAGTGGTTTCCTTTATCTGCTGAGCCTTCTTGTAGATCCAGTGTCTTGTCTCTTCCTTCCTTCTTTCCTTCTTTCTTTCTTTCCTTCCTTCCTCCACTTCTTCTTTTCTCTTCTTCTCCTTCATATATATATATATATATATATGTTTTTTAATACGGACTTACAGACATGTATTCCTGGGCCCAGCCACAGTAGGTGCTTTAAGGTTACAGAAGTCAAGCCCGACGGGGCAGCTGTCATCCTGGCACTCAGTACTTGGAGCAGGAAGATCACAAGTTCAAAGCCATCTGCTCTATAGAGTTCCAGGCCTGCCTGGACTACACAAAACCCTGTCTCAAAAACAAACCAGAGCTGGGGAGAGGGCCCCAGGGGTAAGAGCATGTTATGGTACATGAAGATCTGAGGTTGGATTCCCCTAGCACCCACATAAAAGGTCGAGCATGGCTCCATGTGTACCTTTAACTCCGGTACTCTGTGGAGTAGAGACAGGAGGATTGCTGGAGCTTGCTGGCCACCAACCTAGCACCAGGGCCAGTGAGATGTCCTGTCTCAAAGGAATATGGCGGGATGAGGATTTTAAATAGGACACCTTCTATTCTCTCTATCATCTTCCGCATCTGAGCACCTGAGCACTCGTGTGCACACATGTGCACACACACACTTCAAACCCCACCATCTCTCCAAAGCTGCTCAAGTGAGAAAACACAGCTAGGTCCCTGCCCAGGCTCTAGGGAAGCCTTGAGGTAATCTCCCCGGGCTTTCTGATGACTCCTCAGAGAGACGGAACAACTTGACCTCAGGCCTACTCCTCCTGAAGGTCCCTGTTTCCTAGATGCCCGTCCCCAGATCCTGTCACTCTTGTCTAGGTCATCTTGAAACCCTCTCAGGAGGAGTAGAGCCTGCCTTGAGGGGCTTTGCATGGCTTTGGATGAGGCTGGAGTTTATATACCCCGGTCTTCACTGGGCCTTCAAAATCACCCTGCAAACTGGTCAAGAGCACTAGCTTTTGGACTCAGTGCCCCAGAGGTAGACCAGTAGGCCTTGGGCAGGAGATGTCCAAGTGATGGTTTAGGGGCCACCGGTTCTATTCCTCTAAGTGATACTCTGGCTCTCTGCTGCCACCCTGGGCCTGGTACTGTGGGTAGAGGTTTGTGGCAACTCCTGTGGGCCAGGTAGCCTCACTATCCAGGTATGCAATTAGCAGCCCCAGAACAATGCCCAGGTTTTAATGGCTGCCCTCTGAGCCCAGTAATTTGTTGCTTCTTTCACTGGAAGAACAGCTGGGCCTCGGTAGCAGGGGGAGGTGAGCTTTCCTGCCCTCTGGCCTTCCCAAGCACCTGCTGGTAGTTGAGGAGCTGTGGGAGAGCAGGGGATGCCCCCATGGTGTCTGGGGGCAGGGAGGAGTGGCTGCTGGTAGGAGGTCCCAAAGGAGCTAGAATACGACTAGGTGCGGGGGATACAGTGGTATCCAGGGTAAACACCATCCCTACGTATGTAGGATCAGGTCTACTGGAGACCAGTAAGTAGAGAAACCATTGTTCCTGGTGACAGTGGTGCTGGACAAGAAAGTCCCGTCTCAGTCAGTGGGAATGATGGTCAGAGCTGGATCCCTGCAGGGTGAGTGGAAGTGGGCCAGGAGGCAGAGGTGTGGCCCATGAGAAGAGAGTTCTGTAGGGGTGGAGACAGCATTACAGGAAGCCCTTTCCGGCTGCAGTGGGCATTCATCCCATCTGAAGAGGTATGCATGGTGGGCTAGAATTTTCCAGAGGTGGCTGAAGTCCTGTCTGTCACCTTCTTTGTCCTTCTTGTAACACGGCCTCCATGTACCCACAGCCAATACTGAATACCCCCGCCTTCAAACCTGACTAGAGTCTTTTATACAAGGGATGCTTTGTGTGTAACACCCAAATTTGTGTGGGATGCCCCATGGCCTTCAAGCTCAGATCATAAAATTCTTCTCTCTCTCTCTCTCTCTCTCTCTCTCTCTCTCTCTCTCTCTCACACACACACACACACACACACACACACACCATGCAAGCTCTCAACCATGTCCCTGCTCTAGATTTTCCTTTGTATGTTTGAGGAAGGTATGCATGCATGTGTCCATGTACACACATGTGCAGGTCAGAGGACATGGGGCGTTGTGCTCTGTCACTCTCTGCCATATTCCCTTCAGACAGAGTTTCTCACAGAACCAAGAGCTTACTGTGTCAGCTAACTGGCTGTCCAGGAAGTCCTGCAATCCTCCTACTTCTGCCCACCACAGATCTGGGTCACACCCTGAACCTACTTTTTACAAAGGGGCTAGGGATCCAAAATCAAGCCCTCACAGAACCATCTTCTTAGCCCATATAAAGGCTCCCCATCTTGCTGGGATTGTCCTTCTTGGAACTTTACTGTCATGCTGTGAGGAAGCCCAGAGTCCTTCATAGGAGAGAGAGAGAGACAGAGAGAGACAGAGAGAGACAGAGAGAGACAGAGAGAGACAGAGACAGGGAGACAGACAGAGATAGAGACACAGAGAGACAGAGACAGACAGAGGCAGAGAGAGACAGAGACAGACAGACAGAGACAGAGATAGACAAGGAGAGGCAGAGAGAGAGAGAGAGAGAGAGAGAGAGAGAGAGAGAGAGAGATGTTCACGTTCCAAGATCCATCATGACATGTGAGTTAAGGCTCTACGTGACCACAGTTCCTAGTCCTTGTATCACCCCAGGCTTCAAGTCTCTTCCTGGCAGAGCTCCTGATGTGCCCTGATCCCCAAAAGCCCAGGCTAAGTCCCATAAAGAAGTTTGTTAGCTAAACTAGAATGGATGCTAGGTTGAGACTTCAGCAATGACATCATGGTATAAGGGGTCAGACAGATAGGAAATCCCAGGAGTGGGCAGCACGTGGGAATATGTGGTGGTTGGTGGCTAGCTTGATGGGATCCAACATCATCTGTGAGAAAAGCCTCTGGATAAGTCGATGAGGAGTTTTCTAGATTGGGTTAACAGGTAGGAAGACCCATCGTGAATGTGGGTGGCACCATCTCATGGGGTCCTGGGCTGATTAAAAAAGAAAGTGAGCTGAGAACCAGCATTCGTCTCTCTCTGCTTCCTGACTGTGGATGAATGTGACTAGTCACCTCACGCTTCTGCCGCTGTGCCTTCCCCGACATGACGGACTGTGCCCTCTCAAACTGCGAGCCCACATAAACCTTCCTCCTCAGGTTGCTTGTCAGGCATCTTGAGAAAAGTAGCAAATATGGAGGGTAAGTGCTGACATCAGGCATCAGACAGACAGACAGACAGAATGTGAAACCTGGCATGACAGAATTCCAAGTTCTTTGTGCACCCAGCATCCAGCCTTGCAGGACTCTGTTACATTGTCCTTGAGGAGGTTTCAGCCTCTGACAGGACCTTCTGGGTGACAGAACACTCAGGACATGGCACTACAATGTCCTGGCTTCTGGTCCCCCACAGACCCGAATTCAAACCTACCTTCCAGAATCATCCATGATGAATGTGGGTCATCTCTCTGTCTTAGCTCTTCAAGGAAAGATGATGGTGACCATTCTAGGGGTTCACCAACAGGATGAAGGGTGTTGGAGTGTTCTGTATGTCACAGGACTTGGAACTACCCTGATGTGATTGTAGCTGCAGATCTGCCTAGGCAGCAGGGTGGCTTTGAGGTTGGCTCGAATCTCCCAGAGCCTTAATGTCATTTCAGTGTCAAAGCCTCAGTGAGAAGAGACTTTGCCATGGATCAGGGATCAGTAGACACTAATCCACACAGGAGAGTATGCCTTGTTCCAGGAACCCACCTCTCCTGGGCTTGGTGACTGTCCAGGGCTAGGGATTCAGTTTCTCACACAGTGCATAGCAAACAAAGCCAGCTGCTCTCAGGGTTCTCTGTTACTTTGAAACAGCTCAAGCTTGGTCTAAACTGTCCCAGGAGACAAGGTAACTAAGAGGTGGCAGTGGGAGGGGACTGTCTTCTGCATTAAAGGCGGCTCTGCTGGTGGGTGTCACTCTCTTGCCCAAAGCTGGGTTGGCTCTGACGTTTCTCCCATCCCTACTCTTGTCCTGTCAGGTGTGAGGTCACAGTCTCCAGCTCAGGGAGTTTAAGGGGTCACAGGTCCCTCTTCTTCCCAGAACCCTCTGTCACCACCTGGGACCTGGGCGTGGGTTCCCTGGGTGCTACCTGTTGGCTGTTGGCTACCCGTTGGCTACCTGTTACCTCAGCCAACTGACATTATGTGCCAGGAACTGTACAGGGTGCTCACGCAGAAACAGGTCTGGCAGAAGTGAAGACACTTTAAAGAGTCTCTCAGTCTGACTCTCGGACCATTCAAAACATGGACCCCAAAGAAATGGCGATTTCCCCAGTAATCTTATGCTGGAAGAAAGAAATGGCTGAAGCCAGAAGGGGACTTTGTCTTCTAGAAATAAATCCACACAGCCCTAACAACCTGTTGGACAACGTTACAGGACAAGGATGAGACCCAGACAATGACTGTCGAGAATAAGCAAAAGAGAGTTATTCTAAGTACTACCTTTCAGAAACTAAATTCAAGGTCCCAGACCAGGGGCTTCCTATAGCTGAAAAGCTTCTGTCATAAAAAATTGTCTGAGTCCAGCCACCTCAAGGACAACCTCTTGCTGGCAGGGTCAAACAAGTTCATGTCCCCAGGCCTAGGAATGAACACCTATCCCATTTCTCCAAATGCTTTCTTAACTGTCTATTAACCAGTAAAGGGTATAGAAATGGCTGTTATCTAAACCAAGATGCATAAAAGTTGTAAAATTATATAACCAATCGCCTGTTATTCCCTAATTAACTACACACAACCGATCTGCTCCTTTGTTCTTTTATCACTCTTAGCTCTGCACCTGATGTCTAGGAGGATGAATTAAGGACCTTGAAGCCAGGTGCCCTGGGTACCGCCCAGCCTCCACTGGGTACTCCCTTGTTTAATCTATAATGTCAAAATACAATTGGATAACATTGACGTTCACCCTAGCTCACCCCTTGCTTTGTGTCCCCATCCTTTAAAAATGCAGTATAGCTTCTCCTCAAGGACGCAGTTCAGATCCTGAACTGGCTGCCTCCTTGAGTGCTCAGAAAATAAAGCTGAAGTGAGTTTCCTAGGCTTGCACCCCAAACCCAACATGATGAACTGGTGGGAGGGACCACACCTTGACTGGCACTGACAGATGTACCCTTGGCTCTCTATTTAAACTGATCTCACTTCAGCACCACAAAGACAGTCTTGAGGAGATCCATGTCAGGTGTTGTTTCACTGAATCTCTTTGTTTCTCTTCCCAGTGGACTCATATTGACTACATTTTCTTTTTTGGAGGTGGGGTTTCGAAACAGAGTTTCTATGTGAAGCCCAGGCTGTCCTGGAACTCCCTCTATAGAGCAGGCTGGCCTTGAACTCAGATATCCACCTCTTGAGTGCTGGGATTAAAGGTGTGCGCCACCACTACTGGGCTAATTTGGCTCTTTTTATTGGTTTATTGAGGGTTGGCACTAGAACTGACTTGGAGCACACAGGTGGTTACCTCCCAAGTTGGATAACAACATGTTTTTCTGGGTTACTTTCCCTGCTATACAGAAAGGGACAATGAATCTTCTGGGGTCTTGTTGAATAGCCAATTCTTCCTAATTGATACATTTTAGAGGGAGGTATGAGGCTCTTAAGACTCAGGAAATAAAGGAAACACACAAGACCCAGGAGGCTCCTGAAACTTACACAATTTACAGAGCATGATTTTAAACAGTAATGGTTTCCAGGATAGGAGATCCTCTAGGGTTGAACTGCCTACAAGTAGTATGGGGTAGCAAGAATGCAGCCTTTCTGAGCTGGAGTGGACTTTTCAGTGACAGATGGCTTGGAGTCACCCATGTTCCTGTAACTAACCCCAATAAACTCACTGGGTCGCTTAGGGGTACATGAGTGGATCCATTTCTGAGTGGAGGTCTGTTTTTGGCACCCCATCTGGTATAAAATAGGCATTTATCCATGTTTCCTTAAGGTAAGAAAGTCACAACAGGTCCATGCACAGGAGGCACAGGATGGAGCCATCACTCCTCATACACACCATCTCCACTCTGATCCCATTTACTCACTGAAGTTCCAGGTACAATTGCTCTTTTCTCTTGTATGATTAGCCCCAAGAAGGCCTGATCACCCAGGCCACACAGCTGGGAGGTAGTCTGTTGACAGGGAACCAGGGTCTGGTGCAGCGATGTACCCATCCCCCCCCCTACCCTGAGAACGAACCCGCTTCCTAATGTTGTTAGTCCCCACCATAGGTCTCAAGTTGAGCCAGTTAGTATAGTCTCCGCACTAGCCACAGGAGTCCATCCATGTGTGATCTCGGGAGGACCAGTCTGACTAGGACTCAGAAACGGTCTGGGTATACTGATGCTGTAGCCCAGAACAGCCTTGGGGTTGGTCATTCTGCAGAAGACTGGGGAGGGTGAGAAGAAATGCAGACTCGTGGCTTTTAGGATAGCTGAATCCTGTAGGATAGCTGTACCTGAAGCTAAACTGTTCTTGGATCTTCAACTAAAACCAAAGCTTCTGTTGGGTCAGTTGAGCCAAACCAGCCATTTGTGTGCATTTGCATGAGGAGATCCACGGCAGGTGTTGTTTCTTGGGCACCATCCATTTTGTTTATTGAGACAGTCTCTTGCCGATACCCCGGGTTTGCTAAGTCAGGTGCTCTGATGATCATGGAGCCCTTGGGATTTGTCTGTCTCCACCTCCCCTGCAATGGGATTACGAGCATGTACCACCACACCCAGCTTGTATGTGGGTGCTGGGAATTAGACTCAGGGCTTTGTGCATGCAAAGCAAGCACTTTTTTGACTGAGCCATCTCCACAGACTCCTTGAGGAAGATCTTTAGCTCGCTGCGGGGAAAGCATCCTCTAACTAGCATGGGTCTCTGCTCTCAGCTGTGAGCATGGCCACACCCAGTCTCAGAGTCCTTTGACTTGCGAGGTTGGTTTATCTTCTACTTTTAAAGATGCCAGCATTTGGACTCAGAGAGTCCCCACATGTCACTCCTGACGTGGCTTGGTCCTTGGAACAGAAGGCATGGCTTTTCCCACCTAGGCCACCCACTGTCCCAGAGAGCCATCAGCCCGAGGCCTGATCACACACCTGCACAGGTCTCCATGCCAAGCTATGAGGAAGATGCCGGGTGAATTCCCTTCTCAGCCTCTGCTGGAGGTGGCACAGAGAAACTGCTTCCTGGGAGTTGTGACCCGAGAGTGCCCTAGGCTTCGAGAGGTCAGCCAGGGGCTCTTCCCACACCCTCTCACCCCGGTGAGAGGCAGCAGCAGCAGCAGACTGCCTTCATGTGCAGCTGGGGCCAAGCACTTCAACAAAGTCCTTACCCCAGTTCTCACGGCCACCTCAGGGCCTGGGTTTGGATCCCAGGTCTGCCACATGCTAGCCGTGTGACTTGGGCAAGTTCCTTGACCCTCTGTGCCTCAGCCCTCCCTCCTGTAAGCTTGGATGTTGAACAACACATGCTGGAACGGGGAGTCGGGACATATGTCTGGACCAGAGTAATTGTCACATGCAAACTATCATCCTCGGCTTACCGGAGGAAAATTCAAGGCTTGAACCTGGCCTTGGGACCCAGTCATACAATCAGGGGACTGCTCACATATTGCTTATATCTGTGTTGCTCAGTAGGGTGACTGACAGCTGCCCAGTCACCATGACATCATGGTCCTGGTACACACTCATGACATACATGTAGTGATTGAGAGACTTTGATTCAGCTGCAGACAGAGTTGATACACACACACACACACACACACACACACACACACAATACCCTGTGAGTGTACACACACAAGGACACATGCCCTGTATATACACATGCACATACACACCCACACATACACACAGCTAAATACAACTAAATGTCACACTGCTTTTTATCTATCCCACAGAGCCCACATGCCTTCATGCACACACACACACACACACTCACACACACACATACACACATACACAATACCCTGTGAGTGTACACACACAAGGACACATGCCCTGTATATACACATGCACATACACACCCACACATATACACAGCTAAATACAACTAAATGTCACACTGCTTTTTATCTATCCCACAGAGCACACATGCCTTCATGTGCCATGTGTGTGTGTGTGCTGTGTGTGTACATGTGTGTGCCGTGTGTGTGTGTTTGTGTGCCGTGTGTGTGCATGTGCGTGTGTGTGTGTGTCTGCCTGCAGAGGGTAGTTACAGACAGTAGTGAGCTTCATGACATGTGTGCTAGGAATTGAACCTGGGTCCTCTGGAAAAGCGGAAAGCGGCCCGGCATATATATGTGTGTGTGTGTGTGTGTGTGTGTGTGTGTGTGTGTGTGTCTCAGGGATATCTACGGCTTACATTCTGTGGTGTTAGATGGCACCAACCCAGGCCCTTCGCTATCCTGACCCTGCATGGAGGTGAGATGGGTGGGTGGTTGTCCCAGGGTGGCCTCATGGGTGCTATGAGGGGCAAGCAGGAACCTGACAATATGAGATCCTTAGGGACCCGGGCCACTAAGACTCTGTTCTGCCTCTTTCCAGTCCTACCTAAGTCCCTCCCTACCTCCCCACCCCCCACTCACCCACCTCTCTGCCCAGAGACTTCCAGAGAGGTCACGTGCCTAACTCCTTAGTCAACTTGAGGGACATGCCTGCCAAACATCTGTAGCCAGGAAGAAAGTCCATTCCTGCTCTGGAGGGCTCCTAGTCCAGGCGTCATCATCTCTGCGGCTTCCTAATTCAGCACTCCAGCACCCTCCTCCAAGCCTACCTAGTGTCTAACCTGCATCCATCACTCTGCTGGGTCAGCCTCCTGTGCTGTTGGCTCTGTCCTAAAAGTTTTCTCAAGATCTGCGGATGGGGGTTCTGTGTAAACAATACAGAAATTTCTGTGCTTTCCAATTCATGAGTACATTAAGAATTCTTTCAGATTTATTTTATGCATATGGGTGTTTTGCCTCTCTCTCTCTCTCTCTCTCTCTCTCTCTCTCTCTCTCTCTCTGTGTGTGTGTGTGTGTGTGTGTGCGTGCGCGCGTGCATGCACTACCCATGGAGGCCAGAAGAGGGCACCAGATCCTCTGGAGCTGGAATTACAGACATTCGTGAGCTGCCTTGTAGGTGCTGGGAACCAAACCCAGGTCCTCCGGAAGATCAGCCAGTTCTCTTAACCACTGAGCCATCCCCCAACTCCTGGCTCACAAGCACTTTTGTGCCTATGATCCTA
The DNA here is from genome assembly GCF_021556685.1 of Rattus norvegicus. NCBI lineage: Eukaryota > Metazoa > Chordata > Mammalia > Rodentia > Muridae > Rattus > Rattus norvegicus. Next base: position 157,782,715 of record NC_141538.1, read on the forward strand.
AGCGATGGGCTGTCAAAGGCAGCTGTGGCCTGTCTCGGGAAGCTGGGGCTTTTATCTCCTCAGCCTTGGGGAACCGTCTAGTGTATGCATTTCCAGAATTTCCAGGGTAGACAGAGGAGACATTGTTGCTGAGCGTCCCAAGGGAGACCCCACTCTGAGGCCATCCTGGGTCCCCACCTTTTGTTGGTGGGTGGGGACAGGGAGGTTGGGTCTCTGTTCTCTGGGAACCCCCTGGAATGCTGTGGGAATTGGAGGTCCATGATGCCTCAGCAAACCCATCTTTGATTATACTGGGTCATTTGTCTTAGCAGAGGCGAGCTACCTAATAGGCAAACTTGCCTTTCTATTGCCTGGATCTCTGGGATGGTTGACCGCCGCACTGCCACTGTACGTAATAAATAAAAGAATGAACAGAGGCAGGGCCTGGGTAACATTCTCAGAGCAACAATCCCAATCCAGTGTTCTGGGGAAGGCCCCGAGTCTCCCTACCTCCTTTCTCTTGGTTCCTATGTCCCTGTGTAGCTCACACACTTGTGAGGTGTGACCAGTTCGTTGACTTGGGAAGACTCGAGACCTCTAGAGAATGACTGCTGTGTAGCACGCTTCTTAGCTGGAACAGTGAGGGCCCCAAGGACGAAGTGTCCAGGCAGCCTCCATTTACCTCAGAGGACCCTCTCTCCTCTCCTGCTGCAGAAAACCACACATAGAAAGAGCTGGGAGAGTCTTGAGAGCCAGGGTGGAGGGTGACCCGCAGCTTCTTCACAGCCCGGACTGTGAGGCAAGCCAGAATCCTGACAGAACCCTGCACAAAACCTCTCTGACGGTCTCTAGGCACCGACTGGCTCCTCAGGCTTCCCCTTTTGAGAGCCACAGGAGTTTCATCCCTCACTGTCACTAAGATGTATGGGCTTCCTGGCCGGTCTGAGCCACCCCAGGGGGCTGGGAGGGAGTTGATGGCACTGTGGAGACCATGTCAGGAATATGCCCAAAACAGATACATGGACTACCCAATGAGCTTCACTGACTGTTGCCAAGAGCGCTCTCTCTCTCTCTCTCTCTCTCTCTCTCTCTCTCTCTGTGTGTGTGTGTGTGTGCCTGTGTGTGTCTGTGCATGTTTGTGACTGTGTGACTGTGTGTGTCTGTGTGTGTTTGTGTGTGTCTGTGTGTGTGTTTGTGTGTGTCTGTGTGTGCCTGTGTGTGTGTTTGTGTGTGTCTGTGTGTGCCTGTGTGTGTCTGTGTGTGCCTGTGTGTGTCTGTGTGTGCCTGTGTGTGTCTGTGTGTGTTTGTGTGTGTCTGTGTGTGCCTGTGTGTGTGTCTGTGTGTGTCTGTGTGTGCCTGTGTGTGTCTGTGTGTGCCTGTGTGTGTCTGTGTGTGCCTGTGTGTGTCTGTGTGTGCCTGTGTGTGTGTGCCTGTGTGTGTGTGTCTGTGTATGCCTGTGTGTTTGTGTGTCTGTATGTGTCTGTGTGTGTCTGTGTCTGTGTGTGTTTGTGTGTCTGTGTCTGTGTGTGTGTGTCTGTGTGTGCCTGTGTGTGTCTGTGTGTGTCTGTGTGTGTCTGTAACAATAAGCAGAGGCTGGGGGCTGAAGGACAAGAGTCACTTGCCCACTTTCTAGCCCGAGCTGCTTGGTTCAGGGATTGGGTCATGCCACTTCCAGCCAGGCCCTCTTCACTGATTATTTTTAATGTCCCATCTCCAAAGAGTGTCCCTTCCCAGAAAGATTCTGCACACACCTCTCTTCTGGACCAGGCCCTAAACAAGATACAGGGGTCAAATATTCAACTCAAAGGCCCCAGCTCTAGGAAAACATCAGACAGCCAGGAAGAAAGACCCAGGTGAGATACCCAGCACACCTCAAAGATAGATAGCCCCCAAAGGCGTGTCCCAGGGCACGAGGGGATGGGGGTGTGTGTGGATCAGCTGAGAGGAAGGAGATAAGAAAGGGAAGCCTGGGCAGTGGCCACAACATTGTTCCCAGGAGTTAGAGCTGGCCCTACTCGCCTAGGGGCCATCAAAAACATCTAGTCTCTTTATTAACAAAAACATTGCCTTTATTTTCTTATTGTTCTGTGTTGAGGGAGAAGATACATGCTACTGGGATCAAAATATGGAAATCGGTTCTCTTCCCCTGATAGGGTCTCAAGGATTGAACTCAGGTCATCCGGCTAGGTCGGCCATCTTGCTTGCTCCCAGATCCCTTCCCGTGGGCTCCTTAGCTTTGCCCGTGAACACTGCATCGAGAGTCATCACTGGCGCTGGCTGGAAAAGTGGAAGCTAAGGTCAGGTTGAGGGATTACCTGCAGGCCTCAATTATCCTGACTTTATGCTTTTATCTGCTGATCTGGCCCTGGTTTTGTTACCCGGGAGTTACTGTATTATCCAAACACAACTGTTGGCAGGAGGGCTCCTGAGAAACAGGGCCCCTTCCTGCCTCCACCCCACCTCTCCCAGCCCAGCGCTTCCTCCCAGCCACCAGGTTACCAGAGAGTAAGCTAAGCTCATCCCCTTCCTGAGCTGTAGGCACAGACCCTCCCAGAAGACTCCACCTAGGTGGCCTGCCAGCCTCCCAGAGGGGTTGTTGGCTAGCCTCTTAAGGAATCAATAAATAAAAACTGCAAGTTCCCGCAGGGAACCAAAGTCTGCTCTGTGGGGGAGGGTAATGCTTGCTTTGGGAAAGCATCAACTCTAGGAGGTTCACACCCAGACCCAGACCCAGCAGAAGGAAAAAACCTAGGAGGTGGCTAGGACTCAAGGCTTCTGGGGACCCGCAACCCTTGCTTCACACACTCCCGTGTTGTACACAGAGCTGGGCTAAGGCTAGAGGGGTTTGGGTTTGGTGAGCTCTCCACCCAAGAGTCCTGATATGAGAGCCACAGTGGGAATATTTTATCCCAAACAGGTCCTTGAGGCCAGACAGCAAGAAGTCAGACCAATGCCCCGGGGGTCACAGCCTGGGGCCACAGCCTGGCTAAGCTAATTCCCAAGTTGGGCCATGGTGATCGGGGAAGCACAGGACCTGAGGCAGGGGGCTGCCTGGGAGCCCTCATAACTCTAACCCTCAGCAGAGGGTCCTGTGCAAAGTGATCATGAGAATCCCTCCTTCAGGGGCCCCTGAGGGTGAAGAGCTGGCAACATAGGCATCAAACCAACCTTGACCCTTCTGAGCCCTGTGTGTCTGTGGCGGTCACACACTCATGCAGCTGGCTGCCATTAGCTGGCTTGGTAGGGGCCAGAGGTGACAGTTTGTGTGCCTAAACACAGCACTGCAGATGGGCGGCTTAAATAAAAGAATTCTGCACTCCTCCTTGGTAGGCCAGGGCTAAGATCCAGACTTTGGTAGGTTGGTGTCATCAAAAGCCCCAAGGGACACAGCTCCGGCCTTTCTCTTGGCTTCTGACTGCCAAAAGCACTCTCCTGCCCTGGCTGTCACATGGGCTTCATGTGGCCTTTGCTCTGAGCATGCTGTATCCAGACTTCCCCCCAACAAGAATCTAAGTTGTCTTGGGTTAGGGTTATAGCTAAGATACCAAGATATCTTTTTCTTTCTTTCTTTCCTTCTTTCTTTCTTTCTTTCTTTCTTTCTTTCTTTCTTTCTTTCTTTTTCTTTCTTTCTTCCTTCCTTCCTTTCTTTCTTTTTTCTTTCTTTCTTTCTTTTTTCTTTCCCTTCCTTCTTTTCTTTCTTCCTTCTTTCTTTCTCTCTCTCTTTCTTTCCCTTCCTTCCTTTCTTTCTTTCTTTCTTTCTTTCTTTCTTTCTTTCTTTCTTTCTTTCTTTCTTTCTATAAGAGAAGGTCTCATGTAGCCCAGGCCTGCCCTTGAGGTCACTAAGTAGCCATGGGTAACCTTGAACTCTTGGGCTTCCTGTGTCCCCCTCCCTAGTGCCAAGATGACAGGAGCACTTGCACAGGGCTACTCCATGCTGGGAGATCCAACCCAGGGCTTTAAGTCTGCCAGGCAAGCACTCTGACAACTGAGTCACACCCCACACCCATGGCCTCCTATAACCTGATCTTTCTAGAGAGATCTTTCCATCCCTATCTCAGCCCACTCTGAGGGTGATCTGGGCAGTAGGACCCCATCAGTCCTTTCTTAGAGACACAGCCCTCACATAAACTCTGTGGAAGGGTCCCTTTGGGGTTTTGGCTCAGCACAGTGGCTGTTAACAGACACTTGCTTTGCCTCAGCTCCCTCTCTCCTGGGTGATGCAGAGGCCTCCTGTATACTGGGAACCCTTTTGCCCGAGTCAGGGTGAGCCCTCAGGACCTGACAGCTGGCAGACCCATCAGACACTGCCTTGAGGACTGGGAGTGCCCAAGGTGACTTTGAGAGAGGGACTCTGCCCGAGGCCACAGTGAGTGGTGACCAGTGACCACAGCGGTAACTCAGCTCCACTTCTGCCCATTCACCCTCAGTGGGAGTCACTGCCTGAGAGTGATAGCTCACAGGGTCTCTTTCTCCACAAGGATGGCACTGAGGGAGCTGTGAAACCTACTCTCTGCTTGGTGGCATCGACGCTCACTTGTGGTGGGATGGAGAAGGGTTGGGTCACTGGCAGCCACTTTGTAGTTCTCCAGTGGCTTGGGACAGTTGGAGTTCCGTGACCGACTGATTAAACAAGACTTCAGCAGGTAGGGCTGGGGAAAACCAGCGTGCCAGCTTCACCTCGGTCCAGGATCTTGGTAACATAGCACAGCCCAGATCCTCCTGGGAGGCACTGAGGCCTCGTGAATGCTCTCCCTGATACCTATGAAGGGCTAGGCATGCTTGAAGCCTGATAGGTGGGGTCCCCGGCACGGTGCTGTGAGGAGAGGTAGGCTGGGTCCTGGCATTCCACCCAGCACACACCTGGGGCTCCTGTTTTGGCTTAGCCTGGGATGGTGTCATCGTCATTTTTTCCGAATGAGCACTAATCGTCTCCAAGAAGCAGGGCCAGCTCCAGGGTCTGGCTCTCTCCCTCCTGTGGCTTGTCTTCTTTTTTCTCTCTCTCTCTCTCTTAATGAGTGATATGTTCAAGAACCAGGTGAGAGGACAGTGGTGCCCTTAGAAGGTCAAGGCGTTGCCCAGGCCCTGACTCAACACTTCAGTCTTTAGGCCCCAAGCATGCACCTTGCTTGTTAACAGCGTCCCAGGTGCCACCCCTTCTGGGAGGGTGGACCCCTGCCCCCCCACCCTTCGTGTTTGGGAGGCTGACTCAGCGGTGAGGTCACCCTTGTCTTGGGACTCAGACAAGCGCCTTCTTGCCTGGCCTGTTGCGTTCCCATTGGCACCCAGCTCCACCTGGGCTGGCACCCTGCACATGTGGTCAGTGAGCGGAGGCAGGTACCTGCCCGTCTGCTGGCCTGGTTTCCTTTCCATGCATTCTTAACCCATCCCTGAAGTCCAAAGACTGATATTTGGCCAGACTCAGGGTGGGCACATCTTGCTCTGAGAAGGGAGCCTTCCACTCCCTGGGAGTCGGAAGACTCTCAGAAACAGGATGCTTGGATGAGCCTTGAATGGCACATGGAAACCCCTAAGGAAGAAGAAGAGGTCTGTCAATCACAGGGAACAGAGAACCAGAGACACGGTCAGGGAGCAAGAAGGAGAGACTGAGGCAGAGAGCACGGCTGGGCTGTGGAGTCTCTGCAGCCAATCCCAGGCCTCAGATCAGGACACTGGAGCCCGAGGAGGGTTTGAATCAGAGTGGCATAGCTGGGCTTCACTTTTAGGATCCTACTGCTGACAGCAGGGTTTAGGAAGTTGGACTAAGGAGTTCAGGCAGATGATAGGAAGCCATGACATTCTTCCAGGGCAGGAAGGGGAAGGTTTGGACCATGGCAGGGCAAGGGACCGAGCATAGAAGATGGCTTCAGCAAGCTCAGGGCATCAGCCACAGAAAAGACCTTTCTTAGCTGACAGTGTCTCTGCTCTATTTCTGACCCCCGTGTCACTTCATAAGATTCCCAGCAGATCAGAATGTCACCCCTTAGATGCTACAATCCAAAAGTGTGACCAACCGGCACAGAGGACGACAGAGGCCTTGTCCTCAGCTTCTGCCTTGTGAGGCTGTTTCTGATAAGCACTAGCAAAGCCTTATCCACAGCACCCCAGCTCTGGCTCTCCAGAGCATCATGGGAGTGGGCATGGTGTCAGGTCCAGGCACCCCACTTCCCACGGTGAGCCTTGGCTGGTTCCCAGACTCTCTGTGCTACCATCCCTTTCTTATGTCAAGAGAGACTTAATGAGGTTGGGACAGCCTGTCCTCGGGGACCAGTGCTGTGTTATGACAGTGACCAAAAGCCCTTGCTTTTCTTGCCGGGCAGTCACCTGGCTACTGGAGAACGGGGTTTGGATATAGGGCTCCACTCTCAGCTACCTTCAGGTGTCTGGCCCACAGTGGCCTTCTCCATGTGGACCAGCTCCCTGTGACGGGCCACTGAGTTCTGACCTCTTTGGCCCTTTATGCCTTTGCTCAGATCATTCCTGACAGGTTGTGGTCAAGGTAGGCTGTGATCCCTGCTCCTCAGTACTGACAGCACCCCACGAGGCTGCAATTCCCCCCTCACTACCAGGAAGTGAGTCCCCTGTGCACACTGTGGGAGCTATTAGGATGGCCACCAATGTCACCTCCTGTCTGTAGACCGTTGTCTCAGATCTATTTCCAGGGGCTTGGATCCAGGGCCCATGTGTGAATAAATGGAGACATTGGGGAACATGAGCCTGGGTTGTCAAGGTGCCCCCAAAGAAGATCTTGGGGGGAAAACTTACTGGTATAGACTGTGGGCATCCTGGAGAAATGCTCGCTTCCTTCTGAGACACGGGGACAAGGAGCCAAGAAGCTGGAAAGCCTTTCTCTGTTAGGTTGTAAGATTGTAACTTGAGCTGAGAACGATGACATTAGCATCTTTCTTTTGCCTTCTTTTTTTTTTTTTTTTTTTTTTTTTTTTGGTTCTTTTTTTCGGAGCTGGGGACCGAACCCAGGGCCTTGCGCTTCCTAGGTAAGCGCTCTACCACTGAGCTAAATCCCCAGCCCCTTCTTTTGCCTTCTTTCATCTCTCTTCCATCCTCCCCTCCTCATGTAGTCCTGACTACAAATGTATGCTGAGGCTGGCCTTGAACTTGTGCCGACCTTCCCGGTGCACAGCATCCAGGTTGTGTGGTGCTGAGTTGGAAGCCAGGGCTTTGTGTGTGCTAGGAAAGCGCTCTACCCACTGAGCTACATCTCAGCCTCTTTTTTCTTCCTCCCCTCCGATCCCCTCCTCTTTCCTCCCCTTTTCTCCTTCAGGCTAAACTCAGACCTTGGACAAGGATTTACACTAGGGGCTCCTACTGCTGGGCCACACAGTCCCAGCCTGGATTTTACATTTTTTTGGGGGGGGTCATAAAAACAGATGAATGAGCGAATAGGAACAAACTGACTGCGTGCTAACAACCAAGGGAGAGACAAGCTCAGCAACCCTGGGACCTACAAGCCCTTGGGACCTTTACAATGTCTGGACTGGAAAAGAAACCAAGCCATCGGCATCATCACCGCACGCATGATCAAAACAGCAAAGAGAGGGTTGGGGATTTGGCTCAATGGTAGAGTGCTTGCCTAGCAAGCGCAAGGCCCTGGGTTCGGTCCCCAGCTCAAAAAAGCAAACAAACAAACAAACAAAAAAAAACAGCAAAGAGAACCCCTTGGAAGGCCAGACATTTCCTTCCTCTTAGCAAACAGGGCTCCAGGAATCTTTTCTCTCTAGGTCTGCCTCACAGATATTGAGGCTGGGGGTATGGTTCAGTTGATAGAGTGACTGCCTAGAATGTACGAGAACCCTGCATTGATCCCCAGTGCGGTGAAAATAAGACAGATAAAATAAAATAAACCAACAACAACACAAAAACAAACAAACAACAAACACTACACCCTCCCTCCTTCTCTCTCTCTCTCTCTTCCTCCTCCCCCCTCCTCTTCTTCCCTCCTTCTCTCCTTCCCTCCTTCTCTGCCTCCCTTCCTCCCTTGTCATCAGGGAAATGGGGGAACGAATGAGGGACCAGGTACGAAGTTCAGGTCAAGGAACTATGTTCAACCCTGGTCATAAAAAGCCCAGGAGGGTCCAAGTGTCAATGACAGGCACATGGACAGCATCTGTGGGACAGGAGGGATGAGGCAAGGTGGATGGAGAGAGATGGGAGGCTGTTGCAATCCCGAAGGCCCACACCTTTCTGCCCAGACTGCCAAACCAGTAGAAGGAATTGGGAAACAATTCCTGTGTGGGGCTGGGGTGGGAAGACAGAGGGACATCCCTTCCTTCCTCTTAGTCACAGGATTTAACTTTCAGTACATCTTTTAAGCATTAGTCATGCCCAGGATAATCCTGACTTTCCTAGCACCCAGGACAACTGAGGCAGGGAGCCAGGGAGCCAGGGAGGCGCTGCCAGCCCCCTCCCAGGGCTGAGATACCATCAGGCCTGGCTCATTTGTGCTCTGTATCTCTGGGGTCGGAGTAACGCTCATCGTGGTTAAATCTTAACTGTGTTGCTGTGTGACCTTGGAGAGGTCACTCTACCTCACCAGACTCGAGTCTCCTTGTTCTAAACTAGGAGATGGAATGAGTTTATATGTACACATAAGGATCAGATGCATAGATAATGTTCATAAACCACACAGTAGGGGCTGGGAAACATCTTAGGGGGCAAAAACGCTTTCTGCACAAGCCCGATGACTTGAATTCGGATCCCCAGGACCTATGTGAAATCTGGATGTTGGGACTCATGTCTGCAATCCCAGCATGCCCTTGGTGAGATGAGAGGCAGAGTCTCAGGAGAATCTCCTGGAAGCCTTTATGCCAGATAGCCTGGAGTATACTACCTGGCTTCAAACAAGAAAGATTCCACCTTAAGAACAAAGTAGAAGGTGGGAGCCAGCCCTGGGGTTGTCCTATGAACTCTACACCACTGTGCCTTCATATGCAAACAGAAACAAAAACAAATAAGCTTGCTTTAAAAAAAAAAGACCAGCATTTACAACCGGCAGCCAATAAGACTTGCCTCCTTTCTAGGTATACAAGGAAGCTGTGAGAGCTTGGCTCTGCCCTTCAGGGTTGCTGAGGTAGCTGGGACAAAGTTACACCCTTGCGATAGACAATTAGATTCACTCACAGACAATATCGCATAACATGGCAAGATTCTGCCCTGCCCTTGAGAACATAGTTTATACCCCACACCCTTTTTGGCTTCCTGAGGTAGCTTCTTAGCTATGCTCTGGCGATATGGAGTTTCTAGACACTTCATTAAGCACACTGGGTCTTCTTACTGACGGTCTCTGACCAGGAGGTCCCCTACCCCAGGACCCTGTTCTTATTGCCACCACGTCCTCCTGGCATTTGGGAACCAGGCATATGGGTTGTCATGGCTACTCTCCAAGTTGGACTGGAGCGACCCAACCGAAGGTTTGCACCACCTCAGATGCACTCTAACTACCCTGGAAAATACCAGGAAACTCTCCAGGCAGAAGTGCATTTGATTCACTTGAATTAAAAGGGACGGGGGCAATGAGTTGGCTCAGTGGGCAGAGGGGCTTGCTGCCAATTCTGACAATCTATCGGAGTTTGATCCCTGGACACACTTGTTAGAAGGAAGGAACCAAACTCCTCCAAGTTGTCGTTTGACCTCCTCACATACACTGCGGCCCATATATGTATGTGCATGAATGCATACACAAACTTTAAAACAAGTAATCATAATATAAAAAGACAGCTGCCTGGCCCTTTGGTGGACAGGGAGAGGAAGGAAGTGTTCAAGAACTTGAAGGCGGCTCCCAACGTCTCTATGGTCTCAGCTTTGAGGAGCCTGGCCCACTCCAGTACTCTGTCTCCCTGTCTCCCTGTCTCAGAAGGGGCTGATGGGCCCCTGTGCGGTACCCTCAGTGTTTTGGGCCATTGCTTTGCAGTGCCTGGGTCATGTGCCTTCCAGCCCTGTGGATCGGGATGCTGTATCCATGGTAACTCCTCTTTTGCCGGGTCTTGCCTGGAAAGTTGACAGCCTGTAGTGCATGGGTGTCAGAGCAGACGTGAACTAGGTCACAGCCTCCAACCTGTCCTGCACATTCGGTGAAAGGCACTCACACCAAGCTGTCTATTGGGTGACCATGGATTAACTCTCCCTGTGGTGATGACATCATACCACAGCCAAATGCCAGGACCCCCCAATCTCCCTCCTGTCCCTTTATGGTCTGTTCCCACCTTTGGATGGCTCCTGAGCTGATGCTGTCCCTAAAGTTTCCCCTTTTTAGAATTCATATAAGTAAATCCCCACAACCTGTGTCTTGGGATCCCTTTCCCTTAACATGATGGTTTTGAGGTCTGCCCACACATGAGTATCTGCCCTTTTTTTTTCTTCGGATGCCCAGCGGGCCTCCCATTGTCACATTGTATCTGATTTTGTTCAACATTGTTTCGAGTTGTACCAACCTATTGACATATGGCCAGGGCTGTGGGTTTGTACAAACCCTTGTGGGATGTGTTTTCAGTTCCCTCAGGTAGAGATGTTTGGAAGAGTCCCTAGTTCTCAAAGCCAAAAATCTCTGAATCTGAAACTTTGAGACAGCTACTGGTGATGATGCTGTTAAGTGGAAAATTCCACTTGGGTGACGGGACTCGGTGTAAACAAAGGCTCACCAAAAACATGGCAGGAAGTTAGCTCAGAGCTGGTGTAGAAGGTGGATGCAAAATGTGAAGGACTTGCAGCTGAGTCTGGTCCTCTGCCAGAGATGTCTCCCTGCGAGCATGCAAGCGCTTAAAAAAAAGTGAATCTCAAAACACTTGAGGTTCTAAGCATTTCAGAGGAGGGGTCTCCACTTGCATTAGGAAGGGTTAGGGACTCACTTTAGGAAATCCACCCCGCTGCCTTGTCTTTCTGAGTGGCTGTGGCATTTCCCATTGACTTTGGGAAGGGCACCTGTGTCCACTTCTCCCTCTGCCCCATTGCTTGGTGTAGTCGGTTCCATTCTGGTTTTTGTCTTAGCCATTCTGACAGCTGTGTGCAGGGAAAGGCAGATGCCAGACATCCTTGCCTCGGCTTGGAATTCTCCATTAAAAGTGGTGCCAGCCGTAAGTTTTCATGGATGCCTGTTACTGGATGAGGAACTAGGTAGTTTCCTTGAGTTCCTGGTGTGTGGAGGGTTTTGACTGAGGGGATGTTGAATTTGTTGAATCATTTCTTCTTCTTCTTTCTTTCCTTCCTTCCTTCCTTCCTTCCTTCCTTCCTTCCTTTTGTTTTTGTTATTTTGGTGAGGGTATTTTGTGACCCTCCCTTTTAACTGATACTGTGCCAGAGTTTTACCAACAATTTTATAGTGTGTTTCTTTTCTTTTTTTTTTAAATGTATGTGACTGCACTGTGGCTGTCTTCAGACACACTAGAAGAGGGCATTGGATCCTATTACAGATGGTTGTGAGCCACCATGTGGTTGCTGGGAATTGAACTCAGGACCTCTGGAAGAGCAGTCGGTGCTCTTAACCTCTGAGCTCCAGCCCTATAGTGTTTTAAAAACATTTATCTACTAATTTTATGTGGGTGGATGGATGCCTGAGTATGTGTATATGTACCACGTGCAAAGACAGTTGTGAGCTGTCACCTAAGTGCTGGGAACTGAACCTGTATCCTCTGGAAGAGCAGCCATTGATTCTATTCTATTCTATTCTATTCTATTCTATTCTATTCTATTCTATTTATATGAATACACTGTAGCTGTCAGACACACCAGAAGAGGGCATGGGATCCCATTACAGATGGTTGTGAGCCACCATGTGGCCTCTGGGAATTGAACTCAGGACCTCTGGAAGAGCAGCCAGTGCTCTAACCACTGAGCCTTCTCACCCCTGCAATATAGTTTTTAAACATTCATTCTTCATCATCATCTTCTTCTTAATCATCATCATCATCACCGGTAGCATTTATGTGTATAAGTGCTTTGCCAGCATGTGTGTGCACCACATGTATGTCTGTGCACCCAGAGCAGCCAGAAGAAGGTATTGGATTCCTTGGAGTTGCAGACATGTGGGTGCTGGGAATTAAACCTGGGTCTTCCTGAAGAACTTGAGTACTGAGCCATCTTTTCAGCCTCTGTTATAATTATATCTCTGAGAATCTGATGTGGGTCTTGTTTATATCTGTTCTCTACATAACTTGTTCAGTCTTGCCAGGCAATGGCGGCGTACACCCGTAATCAGTGAGCAGAGACAGAGTCAATCCTAACAGTGGGCAGAGACGGGAGGAACGTGAGTTCATGCAAGCTTGACATACATGAGACCATGTTTCAAAAAAATAAAACCAAAACCAAACAACAAAACACGCGCGCGCGTGCGCACACACACACACACACCTGCATTTAATCTTTCCTCTAGCTTTTAAAGAAATTGATATAGTTCTAATAATTGAAATATTCAGTCTGCTAACTGTCATGTCTCTGTCTGCTAGCTGCTACATTTTGCAGGCCCGAGAATGCTTGGCTTGTGAATTTTGTCTCGTTAGGTGCTCAATGTTTTACCTTCCCAAATCTTGGTCCATTTTCGGCTGCTACAGTAAAATACCTGAGGCTGGGTTCTTCATAATGAAATGGAAGGTTATTTGGCTTATGATTCTGGTGACTGGAAGCTCCAAATAGTATGGTGCCCACATTCTGATACATAGTCCCTGGCTGTGCCATGTCGTGGGGAAGGAGTAGGGAGCCTTATGTCTGCAGAAGGGGCGCATGTGAACAAGCAGAAAGAGTGCCTCGAGGGAGTGGCTAGCTTTGCTTCTCTCTCCCACCTGCTCTTGGAGGACTCTCACCAAGTTTCCAGTATATCTTACAGCTGCCCCACTAGAGACCAAACCTCCAGGGCAGGGATCGGGGGAACACATGAGCCTCATCATACAATCCTGGTCCCCCACTCCCAGCTCTGGACATGGTTAACTGGCATAGAAAGAAACAAAATCAGTTTGAGCGTTTTCTTATATGCCTGCGTGTGTGGGAGAATGGGGGGATGGGTCTCTTGTAGCCCAGGCTAGCCTCACACTTACTCTGTAGCTGAGGCTGGACTTGAACTTCTGATCCTCTTGCCTCCGCCTCCCAAGTGCTGGGATTACAGGTGTGCGCTGCCGTGCTTGGTTTATTCCGTGCTGAGGACTAACGCCAGGGCATCATGCCTTCTTGGCAAGCACTCTAAGGAGTCACATCTTCAGACACCTTAATCCAGTCCCCGTTCCTGCAGAATGGAAGCCAAAGGAAAGAGCAACAAGAGCCCATCTCCTTTCATGTATTAACCACAACATATTACTCCCATTAACGCTCACGGTAATTACATTGGAACGTGGTTGTCTGTTGTGCTTGTATTTCATGTATACTGTATGTATCATAAAATCACGTTCAACTATAATTCGCTTTGACTGTTGGCCAAGTTCTGTGTAAATGCTTCAGGAATGGTCCTCATGCAATACCTTCAAGCCAAGAGTGGTTAGAGTACTGACTGCGCTTGCAGGGGACCACAGTTCAAATCCCAGCACTCGAGTGGTGGCTCACAACCAACTGAACTCCAGATCCAAGGGATCCAATGCCCTCTCCTGACCTGTTGTGAGCACACACACACACGCACGCATGCATGCACACACACAGACACACATGCAAATCACCCATATACATAAAATGATAAAACATATAAAACAACTGCCTTGGACGGAGAAAGTATCATTCTGCCCAGCCATGGGCCAGTCTGAAATGACAGAGTCGACTAGAACCAACTTCAATGTTACCAGAGGCCAGAATCTCTCCTGGGGATAGGGCTTAGCCTGAGATAGTATGGCCACCCATGTTTGTGGGGGGCCGTCTGCCACACTCACTAGGAAACGCTTCCTCACTCATTGGCAACCAGCAGCTTTTGTTCCGGGGTCTCGGAAGATGAGGGAGGCCCTGAAGGTCCCACTCCTACTGATTTCCGGCCCCTGTGCAGTGGTTCAGGGACAGCTTTTTAAGACACCATCTTTTTTTTTTTCTTTTTCTTTTTCTCAGAGCTGGGGACCGAACCCAGGGCCTTGCACTTGCTAGGCAAGCACTCTACCACTGAGCTAAATCTCCAACCCCTTAAGACACCATCTTAACTGTGGTTTTGAAGGAAACAGGACTCTGGATGCACATTTCAGTCTACACTGGAGCCCTTCACACAGGGCTCTGCTTGACCACAGCGGGACTGAGTTCCCCCTACATTCTTGAATGCCTGTCTTTGCTCTGGTGTATCTTCTCCCTCGTGGCTATAGGTCAACAAATGCTACTCTGTCGGTTCTTGGACTTGTCATTGTGGCCTCAAGTGGGCTTCAACTTCAAGGTTCCCTTCAAGAAGCCCAGGCTCCAAGTCACCCTCAGATTTATCAAACTTAGCTTCATACAGTGAGTGCCAGTGAGGTAGGCAGAGCCCAGGCCTGCCTGTCTTATTCTTTTTTTTTTTTTTTTTTTTTTTTGGTTCTTTTTTTTTTCGGAGCTGGGGACCGAACCCAGGGCCTTGCGCTTCCTAGGCAAGCGCTCTACCACTGAGCTAAATCCCCAACCCCGCCTGTCTTATTCTAATGGAACCTTAGAAGCTGCAGTCCTAGCAAATTCCCAGGCAGAACCTATGTTGCAGGTTCTGGGACCTAACAGCCCTGCCTTATGGCTGTCAGGGCAGAGTGACAGGTAGGTGAAGACTGCCCAGATCTGGCCACCAGCTGATACCATTACATGCAAAAGGGTGACTGAGGGCTCAGGGCCCCACTCACTCATTCACTTGTCTCTGCTTGGCTGGGTGTGATTCAGGACCCTAGAATGTGTGTGAGGGAAGCAGCCAGCCAGGAGGAGGTCCTTGGGTGGTGGCAGTTGGTGCCTAAGGACAGGATTGGGGACCCCTGCTGGCACCCTGAAAAGGCTAGTTGTAAAAGGAGCCAGGCTCCCCAGCCCCTGGTCTGTCCTTCTGTTTCTGCAATGTCCTCTTCCTCTGTGTGTGTTTCTCCCATGATGCTTTGCTGTTTCTGTCATCCCGAGTCCTCCAAGCTCGGTGACCCATGAGCTGCAGGTGAGTCTCTGGTCCTCTAGGAGTTCTGGGGTTAAGACAAGTACCACGGCATTAGGGTGTTTGTTTGCTTGTGGTTTTGTTTTCTTTTTTCAAGATAGGGCTTCTCTGTGAAACTCTGGCCATCCTGGAACTCGCTCTGTAGATCAGGCTGGCCTTGAACTCAGAGATCTGCCTGCCTCTGCCTCCTGAGTGCTGGGATTAAAGGGATCACCGAAGTTTTTGTGGTTGTTATTGTTTTGGTTTTTTTTGGGGGGGGGTTAGCATGGGTTCCAGAGGTTTGCATGGTGGGTGCTTTTTTTTTTTTTTTTTCTTTTTTATCCGGAGCTGGGGACCAAACCCAGGGCCTTGCGCTTGCTAGGCAAGCGCTCTACCACTGAGCTAAATCCCCAACCTCACGGTGGGTGCTTTTACCAGCAGAGCGATTCCCACTGCTCCACACCAAATATGTTAATCTCATCATTCACACACTGCGAGGTTTGCTTTTCCTTCTCTTCGTTGGACTTAATTCCTTCTGATTATTACTTACACAAATGACTCCCCTGGCAAGGCCCTGGACCAAAGCTACTGTCAGAACCAAAGAGGAAATTTTTAGGAAAGATGTCTAAAATGGTTTTGGCAAACTTGGGCCCAAGGATGTGAACTTTTTAAAATGTCCTGGTGGCTCTTATCAAGTTTGTTCCATTTTAGGACAAAGGGGTCACTAGTGAAGCCCTCCAGATGTGGCCTCCCAGAAGAGTTTAGAGACAGGCAAAGCTGACAAGGCCCCCAGCCCCAGTTGCAAGTGTATGCTAATATCCCTTCTCTCCCCTCCCTTCCCCTCTCTTCCCCTCCCCTCTCCTCACCTCTCCTTTTTCCTTCATTTCCTCTCCCCTCCCCTCCCCTCTCCTCCCCTGCCCTTCCCTCCCCTCTCCTCCCCTGTCCTTCCCTCCCCTCTCCTCATCTCTCCTTTTCCCTTCATTTCCTCTCCCCTTCCCTCCCCTCTCTTCCCCTCTCCTCTCCTCCCCTCTCCTCCCCTGCCCTTCCCTCCCCTCTCCTCCCCTGCCCTTCCCTTCCCTCTCCTCCCCTGCCCTTCCCTCCCCTCTCCTCCCCTGTCCTTCCCTCCCCTCTCCTCACCTCTCCTTTTCCCTTCATTTCCTCTCCCCTTCCCTCCCCTCTCTTCCCCTCTCCTCTCCTCCCCTCTCCTCCCCTGCCCTTCCCTCCCCTCTCCTCCCCTGCCCTTCCCTCCCCTCTCCTCCCCTGCCCTTCCCTCCCCTCCCCTCCCCTGCCCTTCCCCCCCTCTCCTCCCCTGCCCTTCCCTCCCCTCTCCTCACCTCTCCTTTTTCCTTCATTTCCTCTCCCCTCCCCTCTCCTCTCCTCCCCTCTCCTCCCCTGCCCTTCCCTCCCCTCTCCTCACCTCTCCTTTTCCCTTTCTCTCCCCTCCTCTTCCTTCCCTTCCCCTCCAGTCTTCTCTCCTCCCTTCCCTTCTCCCTCCTTCCCCTTCTTCCTTCCTTTTTCCCTCCCCTCCCTGTCCCCCTACTTCCTTGCTATGAAAGGAACCTTGGACTGGTACCTTGTTAATGTTGCCCAGGCTCTGAACTCAACAATCCTCCTGCCTCAGCCTCCCGAGTGCTGCGATCCCAGGCATGCACCCCACTTCCAACCAGCTCCGTCTTCTGTTCTCACCACATCTTGCTATGTCGCCGTAAATGTGGATGCCCAGCTCCTCCCCGGGGCTGTCCATCTCCGTCTCTTTGGTCTGAAGGCATTCTCAGAGGAATGTCTTGGCTCAGCGACAGCCTGGTTCTGGCTTCCTTTAACAGGTCTCTAATGGTTCTGTTGCCCTATGGGCTTCTAATGGAGTGTGAGCCTGGCATTTCCTGGTGACCTTCATTTAACCCAAGGTTTGGCTGCATCGCTCCTGTCAACTGAGGCAGGCGGTAATGGAGCATGAAGTGGCTAAGTGTGTGGTTGGCCCTTGTGTAAAGTGACTCTCTTTCTAAGGGAGGGGTTGTCTGCACCACCCAGCACCTCTACAGCCCAGGCTTATCTGCATCTGGAGTTCCCACTGCGGGCCACCACCGCTGTTTTCCCACAGATCTGTTTGCACCTGTCTCCTAAGGCTGTCGATGATGTCAGAGGAGCTCTCCCGGATGCTGGGGGCTGCAGCGAGCCTCCGCACCTCTGAGAGCTGCCCTGGGGGTGGAGGTCTTCAAGCTCTTGTCTTGCTCGGTGCTCTCACGTTGCCCCATTTTACAGTCTAGAACACTAAGGCTGTGAGCAGATCGGAGCTAACGCAGATGGGGATCTACAGTCAGCTCTGCTCTGATGCCTGGCCTTGGTCCGTCTCACGGTTGACTGGAGTGTGAGTCCAGCCTAGAACCTTGCCTGTACTATGATTGGCACCCTTGTATGTGGAGCCCACACCATCTTATAACATCAGCATCTGACTTCCCGGATGCCTCTGGTAACCTGGGCTGAGCGCCACTGGGCACAAGATAGGAGCCACAGATGCTTAGGGATGCCCACCTTGCTTTCCCTCCTCCTCCCTCCCTGTCTCCTTAATCCTGTGCTCTGAGGACACAGTGTGGGATGCTGAACTCGGGTTTCAAGAAGCTAAATTGAGGACAGGGAACTGTTTCTATCTTCAACCTCCTAATTCAGCTTTTTGTAGAGAGACACTTGAATTATCTAAACCACCCTTCCACTAAACCCATTGTGGCTCAAACTTGACATTCATGAAAGACAGCATAGCAATGGAAGCTTCCACAGGAGATGTAGCAAGCACCACGCCCCCTCCTTCCCAATCCCCCTTCTCCCCACTCCCCCTCCTCCTCACCCACCCTCCTCCTCACCCACCCTCTCCCCACTCACCCCTCCTTCCCATTCACCCCTCCATCCTACTCACTCCTGCTTCCCATTCATCCCTCCTCCCCACTCACCCTCCTCCCCATTCAACCTCCTCCCCATTCACTCTCCTCCCCACTCACTATCCTCCCCACCCACCCTCTCCCCACTCACCCCTCCTTCCCATTTACCCCTCCATCCTTCTCACTCCTGCTTCCCATTCATCCCTCCTCCCCACTCACCCTCCTCCCCATTCAACCTCCTCCCCATTCACTCCCCTCCCCACTCACTATCCTCCCCACCCACCCTCTCCCCACTCACCCCTCCTTCCCATTCACCCCTGTTTCCCATTTACCCCTCCTCCCTACTCTCCCTTCTCTCCACTAGCCCTCTCCCCCTGCTCATCTTCCTCCCCACTCATTCCTACTCCCCATTTGCCCTTCAACTCACCCATCCCTACTCATCCTCCCCTCCTCCTCCTCCCCTCCTTCCTATTCATCCTTCACTCATCCCCTTCCCCTCTCACTCTCCTTCCCTCTCCCCCTCCCTTCCCTTCCTCCCCTCCCTCCTCCCCACTCTCCTCTTCTTCTCTTTGCTTTATATATTCCCAGAGCGGTCAGTCTTGATACCTATATTTCTAGGAGCAATTGACCCATCATTCTCGATACTCGATACATGGCTAAGTGACAGGTCACTGCTGGCCGAAGCCTGCCCATTAGCCATATTCTTTGTGAGAGAAAGGGTACCTGGTTTGAGGTATTTTCTCCTGCCCCAGAAGTGAAAGGTTGTGGATTGTCACAGATGTGGGTTCCTTTTTCTCCAGCAACTTCCCCAGAATCCCACTGTTACTCCCCGAGGTTCCACCTGGCAGTCCATGGGTGCCATGGGAAGTAAGTTCTGAGTTTAGCCAGGCATAGGCTGGCCTCCTGTGTAAGGCTGCCCCATGACTTGTACTGAAGTATTTTAAGTCACATAAACTAAGCCGTGTTAGAGTTCATCAGATTTCAGCAAACAACTGTCAGCTAGACGGACTCCAGATGTATTTGGGGACTCATGGCCTTTTGTCCACACCATAACTGGGTATGACAGTGTTGCAGTTCCAAATTAGCTAAAGTGGTACCATCATGATGTTTGCCTTCGAAGCCACGGGTCCACACTGGTCCACACTGGCCAACTGCTGGCTCCGTGTCCTCCCGTGGTCCACAGCCCCGCCGTGACTGTGCTGAACAGAGGGATTTTCTCACTGACCACTGACCTGGGAGAAGCCTGGGTTCTGGGGCTCAGCTCTTCATCCAGCCACCTTCCCACATCCTAACCCCTCAGCTCTCCTAAGGGACATCCTGCCCACTCTGCCTGCTTCCCACTAGCCGAAATCTCTGTTGTAGACCTGTGTTTTCAGTGCTGGGAACCAAACTCAGGGTCTCACACACCCTAGGCAAGTGTTGAGCCCTGAGACCCAGCTCCAGCCTCCACCGCTGAGCTCAGACCTTAGCTCAGCACCAATGCCAATGGCTTTAGTCTTCGTTTATGTGCATGTTTGACTGGAGAGTGACTGGAGAGTGCGAGAGTGCCCTATCAACCAGAAGGGCGTGCTCCTTTATTCTCTCTCTCTCTCTCTCTCTCTCTCTCTCTCTCTCTCTCGGAGGTTAGAAAACAACAGGAGTTGGTTCTCTCCTTCTACAACATGGGTTCAGGGGATCAAACTTGGTTGTCACGCAAGTGCTTTTACCTGCTGAGCCATTTTGCCAGACCCAGAATGGGCTCTTTTAAAGGATAAGGCATTAATAACTCTTTCTCTCTCTCTCTCACTCTCTCTCTCTCTCTCTCTCTCTCCATCCACCCATCCATCTGTCTGTCTGTCTGTATTGTATGCATATCTTTCTCTCTTTCTCATAGTCTTTCTGTCTCTGTCCGTCTGTGTGTTGTATGCCTCTCTCTCTCTCTCTCTCTCTCTCTCTCTCTCTCTCTCTGTGTGTGTGTGTGTGTGAGTGTGTTGTATGCATCACTCTCTCTTTCTCTGCGTCTCTCTGTCTCTTTCTGTGTGTTATGTGCACATATGTGCCAGTGTGCATGTGTGTATATGACAGACCTGTAACTATGAGCATGCGTGTACATTGTTCCAGCGTGGTGCCTGATTCCTATGAGCCTTTTGCTGAGTGCTTGGGGTTAGAGGGTGTAGGCTTTTGCATTCTTGAGGCTCCTCTCCACAGCGGTGACTTCACAAAAGCAACACGCCCCGAGACATGGCCTGCATGGGTCAAGCCTCAGCAGCCAGAGATGGGGAGAGTCAGACAGGAATGGAACTTGGCTGGGCTTGTGACTCAGCCAAGGACCTTTGCACTTCTCTGGGTTTGCCAGCTCCCCTCCAAACTCGACAGATTAAACAGAAGCAGAAAGTTCAAAGGAAATTGACCTCAAGGCGGTGTTTACCAGAAGATGATGTCACCTCTATTGCGGAGAAAGGCTTTGCTGGAAAGAACTGAAAGAGATGCCTTTGCTATGAATGAGTTGAGCCACCAAGCTGGGGCGGGTTCAGCCGGCAGTTTTCACTTTATAAGGACTTCATTGGCCCCCTCCGGCATGCCTTGTGCCATGCTCAGCCCTGGGACTGGATATGTGGGGCGAGCCATGGCTGGATGCTGGGCTTAGCCTGTTGCATGTCCACCCCTCCCTGCCCTCCTTGAACATGCTCTGTCCTGCACAGAGCCTGCTTCTCCAGTGTCACTAAATCCTGTACAGTACCAGGGTTATGTTAACAGCACCTACCCGAACACCAGTGGGCCTGGCTGCTGGCTGGTATAGGGGACACCTGGCTCCTGCAAGATCCTAGTGCCCGTGACTGTCACCCGGGTCTGGAACCCCTGACCCCAAGCCTCAGTCACCACCAGCCCTAGCCAGCACTCTTTTTCTTCTGTCCCTCCCCCTTGGCGTCACTTGCCTTTGAAGTACCGAGGGAGCCTAACTGCAGTTGGCAATGTCCTCTGTAGAAAACACAGACGTGCGGGCCTCCCTGTTCTGTACTGCTTGGTCGCCTGTAAAAGTTGCGAAGGGGGTGATAAGGCTGCGTAGTGGGAGGCTCTGCCTGATCCAGTCTGTATCTGCTGTCTGTCCCATCCTGTCTGTCCTGTCCTGTCCCTTCTTTCCAGCGCCCTTACCTGTGAGTCACTAATGTGAGAACGTCAATCCCTGAGGACTGGCTCCTCTTGCCCACCAGCCCAACCTTCGCAATCTGGGCTGTGTGTAGATTCTGGCAGGGCACCCCGAGCAACCTGCCCTGCCTCCTTACTGTTCCTCTGGAAGCCGACTCATGACCCACACAGTTTAGAGCTAGAGGGGACTCTGCTGGTTTTCAAGGGGCAGAAAGGTGTGGCCCCTATAGCCCTGCAGCTGTCTACAGGTGTGACGGGTTCACTGTGACCCCAGCCTGCCAGAGACTGTCCTGTGGGGGAGAGGGTCTATAAGGGAGAGCCTCGGAAATGTGTGAGGGGGATTGAGACCATCTCAAGAATTCTTCACGGCCGCCCTAAAGTGACAGTGATAGCTGGGGTGACATCCCAGGGCGGGTCTGTCATGTATGTTCTGTTTTGTAGACTTGGAAAAGATCCTAGCTGCACTTAGGAAGGGAAAGGAAGTATGAGTGTGGATGCCAGGAGGCTGTGACCACTCCTGACCCTGGCAGCAACTTGCTGGCTAGCCTTGGGTAAGTTGCTTGCCCCCTCTGAGTCTCAGGCTTCGTATGAGGCAGAAGGTTGGACTGGACAGCCTCTATTCTTACCAGCTCTGAAACTCAGTGACCCCACAGTCCGGGAAACACAGTCCTGGTACTCAGTGCTTGGGGGATCTGTGGAGGAATGTGGGGGAGGAGAGGATTCAGTTGGTGCTGGTAAAGCGATCAGGCAAAGGGCAACTCTCTCAGCACCAGGGAAAACTCAGAAAGAGGCATGAGGTGGAAAGTAGCTGGGGCTTGTTTGTCAAAGCTGCTGCTGATGTCTGCAAAGACAGCCGACTGCTCTCGATATCAGGATGCCAGGCCAGGCCGTTCATTCACCTGATTTTTCCCTGTCTGCTCATTCGTGTCTTGGTTCCTCTTTCACTGTTCATTCTTTCACGGCGAGGTGTGGTCCCTGGGAGTGTAAACCCCGAAGCCGCTTTGCTTGGGTTTAAATCTTGGCTCTGCCCCCTTTTTGCTGTGAGATCTCAGAACAAAGTACCTGACTCCTGGGCCATTCTTTGTCAGGTGCTTGCAGCCAAGCCCAATAGATACAAAGTGGTGTGTGTGTGTGTGTGTGTGTGTGTGTGTGTGTGTGTGTGCGCGCGCGCGTGCGTATTCATTACTGTTTGCTGTGCCGTGCCAGGTGTACTTGTTAGTTTTGTTAGTTAGTGCCAGTTTGACACAAACAGGAGACCCATTGGGCAGAGGAAACTCACCTGAGGAATTACTTCCTTCAGATTGGCCTGTGGCATGTCTGTGGGGCCATTTTGGTTGATGTGAGAGTGCCCAGCCCATTGTGGGCAATGTCATCTCTGGGCAGGTCGCCCAGATTATATAACACAGGTGAGCAAGCCAGTAGGGAGCAAGCCGGTAAGCAGCATCCCTCCGTAGTCCCTGCTTCAAGCTCTTGCCTTGAGCTCCTGCCCTGATTTTCCCCATGATGGACTGGACCCTCAGCTAAAATTAACCCTTCCCTCTCCGAGTTGGTTTTGGTTAGTGTTTGATTCCAGCAACAGAAAGCAAACTAGGGCAACCAGTCGCATGGAGTGTCAGGTGCTGTGCTGGGTAGTGACAGAGAGCTGAAGAGCAACCCCAGCCTTGAGTTGGTCGCAAAGGGCTAAGCCAGTGGTCACCATGGTGGTGTAGGCATGCACAGGATGTGCTGTGAACAGGCTGGGATATCTGGGGAGGCTTCCTGGTAGAGGCTATGCTTGACCTGAGTCTCGTAAACTCAGAGGCAGGATAAGGATGGATTAGCAGGAGCCTTTAACGGCTTGTGCAGAGGCTTGGTGTGACTTGTTAAAGGCAAGGCAGGTGGTAGATCAAGCTGGGGGAGGAGCGGAGTGTGGCCCATGCTGGACATGCCAGGGCTGATCAAGTGGTAGCAAAGTCAACTGGATCCTAGGACACACTTGAATCAACAAGAAAGCTCCCACCACAGAGGGATCTGCTCATCGCTGAGCCACGAGCCCTACCACCACACGGATTCATTCTCTGTGTACGTGATAAGACACACGAAACAGAAAACAGAGAGCCGGGGACAGAGGAGGTGTCTAAGACCTTGCTACCTTTCCTTCGTCACCACTGACCCTTCCTATGTGTCCCTGGGTCACTGCACTGCCCCACCTTTTGGTGGCTTGGCTCTGCACTCAAACAGAAGCATTTTTTTATGGCCACTTTTTTTATGTGTTTATTTCTATATGTGCGCGTGGGTGTGCGTAGATCAGGGCATGCTTGTGGTGGACGGAGAGCAACCTATGGGAGTTGCTTCTCTCCTCCCATTCTATCATGTGAGTCTAGGGATTAAACTCAGGTTATCAGACTCCATGGCAAGTTCCTTTACCCCTGTTTAAGCCATCTCTGACTCTGAGAGATTTTCCAGCCTTTTAGGGAATTGAGGGGAGAAGCCAGAGGTGACACTGAGAGCTACTAAACGGAGCCCTCGGTTCAGAGTAATCTTTCCAGCAGAGGATGAAGGTGGGCTGGGCTGGAGAGATGGCTCAGCGGTTAAGAGCACCCGACTGCTCTTCCAGAGGTCCTGAGTTCAATTCCCAGCAACCACATGGTGGCTCACAACCATCTGTAAGGAGACCCGATGCCCTCTTCTGGTGTGTCTGAAGACAGCTACAGTGTACTTATATATAATAAATGAATAAATAAATCTTTAAAAAAAAAAAGGTGGGCTGAGGACATGCTCTGGCTCAGGGAGTCACCAGGAGTGGGAGTGACTCAGGAGATGGGTGACATACAAGCCTACTTCTTACCCAAGCCATTACAGTCTGCTCCTCCCAGGGCAGGTGACACACTGCACTGGCCTGGAGTCCCTTGTGACGCATGGCTGTCTCAAAAGGTGTGAGGACGCCGGGTCACTGTAGGAGCCACCCTGTCACCCCTCGGCAGCCTTGGGGCTCATGGGCTGTGTACAAGGTCCTGCTTTCCGCTCCTTGATCCACTAGAACGGTCGGGTCTCTTCATCTTGCTACAGAATCAAGGCCTTGATTTTGGTCTTTGAAAATGGCCAGGGGCTTGTTTTACAGCCTTCGAATGTCCCATGTACCCTTGAGGTGTCTCTGCAGGTGGGCAGGGCGTTCGCTGTGACATCGAAGTCAAGCTTTGGCTTCTGCCCACGTCATGGATGTGGAAATTTCCAGAGTAGGTGATGGCTTCGTTAGCGTCTCTCTTCAGGTGTGTTGTCTTTACTCTTGTGGATCTCGTCTATGAAGCTCAGAGGCATCAGGCGTGTCTCCATTCAGTGACCCCTTTCTCCCTCATAAATGTCCCTACTAATCTCTGAAAATTGCTCTGAAGTTGAGGGGACATTAATACAGTCTCGCGGGCTTTCTTTTCATGAGTATTTTGTTCACATTGGGTATTGGTCCATTTAACTTTTCCGTGTCTTTATATTTAGAATAATTTTCTTGGGGCTGGCAGGATGGATCAGTGGTTAACAGCACTTATGGCTCTTATAGAGGACCTGGGGTCAGGCTCTAGTGCCCACACTGGCTCACAACCATCTGTTCTTCCGGTTCAAAGGCATCCAATACCCTCTGACTTCCTCAGGCACCAGGCATGCACATGGTACACAGACATGCATGCAGGCAAAACATTCATACACATAAAATGAGTAAATATAAGGAAACTAAAGTAATTTTCTTAGCTTTAGGATTTGAGACAGCTCTAACTAGCCTAGAACTCTTTGTGATCCCCCTGCCTCAACCTCCAACGTGCTAGGATTATAGGTATGAACCACATACCTGATAGTTTTTTTTTTTAAAATAAACTATACAATTAGGTTCCCCCTCCTTTAATTCAGTCTAATAAACTGCCGTTAAATAGGACTGTGGGTATACAATTTACAGGGTCTTTGTATGTGGCCAGTTTGTCGAGATAGGTTCTTTTGTAGTTCAGGCTAGCCCGGAACCCATCATGCAGCTGAGAATGAACTTGAACTCCAGCTCCTCCTGCCTCAGCCTCCCCAGTGCTGGGACTGCAGGAATGTGCCAGGACATCTAGTTTTATGTGGTGCTAGGACCAAACCAGAGCTTCATACATTCTGGGCAAAGCGCTCTACTAACTGGACCACATCCCTACCTCAACAGTGTACGTTTGGCGGTGTCAGAGGCCTGGCTGGCTTTAAGCCATCTAGCTTGACGTCTGCTGTCCAATTATCTCTTCTTTG
The DNA here is from genome assembly GCF_021556685.1 of Rattus norvegicus. Lineage (NCBI taxonomy): Eukaryota > Metazoa > Chordata > Mammalia > Rodentia > Muridae > Rattus > Rattus norvegicus. The sequence goes on from NC_141538.1 coordinate 157,807,963, forward strand.
TCCCTGGTCTTCCTTTGCTGGCCTTCTTTGGATTAATTATTAAAAATACCAAGCCAAGTTTGGTGATTCCAGCCTGTAACCCTGGGAATTGGCAGTCAGAAGCAGTCCCTTCAGCTACATAGTAAGTTCAAAGTCAGCCTGGACCACTTGAGGCAGTCTCAAACTATTTAGTTTTGACTTAAAAAAAATTATGGTGCCGAATGTCTTCAATCCCAGCACTCAGGAAGCAGAGGCAGTTGGATCTGAGTTTAAGGCCAGTCTGGTCTACAGAATGAGTCCCATCTCAAAACAAAACAAAACAAAACAAAATAAAATAAAATAAAACACTCCCCCCCCAAAAAAAAACAAACAAATTTGCTGCTTGCTTTAAGGGTTTGGTGATGACAGGTGATCCCACAGGTAAGTGATCCATGGTGAGTGATGGCATTTGGTGTTCCCACACCACTTCCTCAGAGAGAAGGAGGAGGAGCTGGGAGAAGAGGGGAAGAGAAGGAAGGGGAGGAGCAGGAAGAGGAGTGGGAGGAGGGAAAAAGGGGAAGGGGGCAGGAGGGAGGACGAATACGGAAGAGGAGAGTAAACAGCCAACGTTTCTAAACATTTAGCAGAATGTTGCTGGTGACCCAGGTTACTTTGAAACAGTTAGCTTTATCTTAACTGTTGTAGCACAAACCCACTGCTTGCAACAGGTGACAATGGAAGAAGCTTAGGCTCAGGAGCACAGGATGCTAATACATTGAGAACTTTAGAAAAGCAGACACATTTCTGGAGACACGTCACAATTGAACCACCAGGGTTTTAAAAACTCCACTCAGGTCAACAACAAGAAACACCAGAGGGGTTGGGGATTTGGCTCAGTGGTAGAGCGCTTGCCTAGCAACCGCAAGGCCCTGGGTTGGGTCCCCAGCTCCGAAAAAAAGAAAAGGAAAAAAAAAAAAAAGAAAGAAACACCAGAAACATGGTTGAATCAGTGCCGCCATCCCTCACTCCCCAAAAAATGTCTAACGGAAGCTATGCATGCCAATCCAGGCACGGGGGTGGGGGAGGCGCTGAGGCAGGAGAATTACAGCAATTTGAGGGCAGCTCAAGCTACCTAGAGAGTTCCAGACTGGCTTCAGAACATAGTGAAAGTCTTTTTACAAGAAAGAAACTTGCAGTAGTCCAGCACCACCCTGTATTGTTTTTTCCAGACTATTGTAATACCTTTTGTTTTTAGATACATTGTAACCCTCTGCTGAGTGGTATTGCTTTGACTTGAAACACTTACCATTTTAGAGCTTAAAACCCTGGCTTGCCTAGCATTACCTCAAATTCACTGTCTTCCACCAGAGTTAGTCTTTTGTATCCTTTTGACTTTCTGCTCCAGGTCACTTTGGTTGCTTAGACAATTACCTTTCTCCTTTCTGATGGGTTTACTGGTGACAGACATGCTTATTGTTTGTTTTCTCTGTGCATAGCCCCAGCTGTACTGGAACTCGCTATGTAGACCAGGCTGCCGGGGAAACTCACAGAGGTCTGCCTGCCTCTAGGTCAGAATTTAAGGTGTTTGGCACCATACCTGACCTCAGCTTTTGTTTTCTTCTGGAAAAGGTTTTTATTCCCATTCCTTGTTGGACCTCAGACACTGTCCACGGTGTGTTTCTTGCAGCATTTTGGAGCAGTCTCATCTTTCCCTGGCTTCCATAGTTTCTGATGAGGAGTCTGATGAGGAGTAAAAATGAATTTCACCTCCATTTTTTCTTCATTATGGCGATCATCTTTTCCTTTAAATCCTTCAACACCATAGTAATGGCTTCATGTATCTCTATGGACAGTTCCGCCATCTTTCCCATCCTTGGACCCCCTTCCTCTTGGTGTTTCTTGTGGCAAAGGGTCATGCTTTCTGGTTCCTGACATGTGTGGAATTTCTGACTGGGTGATCCATCATGGACTTCTCAATGCTGACTCTTTCTACCATGTCATCTTCCTTTAGTTCTGGCCTTTCTTTTCATAGGTACCTAGGTAATAAGTTACCCTGCTTGCCTCATTTGAAGCCTTCAAATTCTACTGTGCCTTACCTGAACTGACCCTCACTCTGGGGACAACTCAGTTTGCACCTAAGGCACCAGCTTCATGGTGTCTCCATAGTAGATCCTCAACACTGGATAGTATGGACTCCAGTATGTCCTGTCTCTGTGGGACCTGGGAAGGGCTCAGTTTACAGCTTTACTGTTGCTCTTTGAGTAGCCTCATGGAATCCTATCCTATACTCTGGAAAATTATACTCTTATTTGTAGCTTCCTCCTTTCTAGAGCTTTCCACACATTTCCTAGCAGAATTCTAACCTTCGAACCCTCAATCCGGTAAGAGCATCGTGTGCAGTGCAGGAAGCATGCTTCCCAACCCTGATTTGGAATAGGAGTCCAGGGAGGAACCATGGCTTTTTTTTATTTTTAAAAGAATATGTTTTCTCTTTTCTATTTATTTGTATTACATTTAAAACTTTATTAGTTATTTAGTGTGCATGTGTATGGAAGTGTGTAAACGGGGACACATGCCATGACACTCATGTAGTTGAAGAATCACTTGAAAGAGTCAATACCATTCTCAGTGTATGTCCCGGGGATAGAACTAGGATCATCAGTCTTGGATGCAAGCACCTTTACCCACTGAGCCATCTCACCAGCCTGGATTTTCAGTGTTTGGAACCAGATATTTTACCTACTTTGTTCATTTTCCTGGCCTCACACTTGCAATCTTTCTGCATTAGTTATCTGTCTGTCTGTCTGTCTTATTTTTGGATTGATTGATTGATTGTATTTTTAAGGCATGGTCTCACTATGTCACTCCAACTGTCATGAAACTCACTGTATAGACCAGGCTAGCCTTGAGTGCACAGAGATCTATCAGAGATCCGCCTGCCTCTGCCTCCTGAATGCTAGGATTAAAGGTGTGTGTAACCATGTCTTGCTCTGCCTCAGCTTTTTGAGTGCTGGGCCAAGGTAGATTTTTGTTACTCCATCACAAACTGAATCAAAAGGCTAGGAGTTGTTATAGAGACGAAACTTTAATGGCAACCCAGATGTGGCCACACACGCCTTTAATCCCAGCACGAGGGAGTCAGAAGCAGATGGATCTCTATGACTTCTAGGCCAGGCAGGGCTGCAAAATGAGAATCTGCCTCAAAACAAAACTAGAGATAAAGAGAAAAAAAACCACACACACACACACACACACACACACACACACACACACACACACATTCAAGAGTGCAATTTGGAAGTAGGCAGAAGTCTCTCTGTTTTAGCGGCATCTGCCAGCCTGGGTTATAACAGGCTCTTGAAAAGTTGAGCTGAATTTCCTGCGTGTCCTGGCAGTGACCTAAAGTGACTCCTGGTGTGGCTATGGGTGTTTCAGGCAGAAGCTGGGGATACTGGCTTCTCTCCCCTGTGTGGTCACTGGTCGGCAGAGTCCCAGGTAGAACCAGTGAATGCTCTGTCTTCCTTATTAGGCAGGGAATGGGGTTTGGCTCTAAGAATCCAACCTTGTCCTGACTTGCCAACTGCATTCTCCTGACACCAAGTTCTCAAGGCCTTCATCTCTTAAGGACAGCAGGGCTAGAACACGGTGCACAGTGTGTCAGGTGGTCCTCCAGAGAGGCTGGCCATAACCGGGGAGGGCGTTCAGACCTTCTCCCTCTACATCTGCTTCTCTTCTACCTGCCCGATTTCCTTCCTTCCTTCCTTCCTTCCTTCCTTCCTTCCTTCCTTCCTCTCTCCCTCCCCCCTCTCTCATTCCTTTTCTTCCTTCCCTTTCTCTTTCTCTTAATTTGTTTTCCTTCTTTCTCTCTGCCCCTTTCTCTTTCTCTGTGCCCCATCCCTTAACAAGGTTTCGCTATGTGGTCCATGCTGATCTCAATCTTAGCATCCTCCAATCTCCGCATCCTCCTTATCCATGGGATGACAGCCACAGGCCACCATACCTGGCTTTCCCAGAAGTGCAGTAAGGATAAGAAGTGATGATGCTTGGATACGAGCTTCAACATTGTCATTCTGATCAGCTTACTCAGTTTCCCCAACTGGAATCCAGTTGAATGGAAAATGAAACTTCCAACAACAGCATGACATCTGAGGTCCTTCCTGTTCTAAGGGGTAGGACTTAGAGTCTGTTCCGGGGTCCATGAAGGTTAGGCCTTCTCCATGAAATTCCACACTAGAATGAGGACGGGCACCCCATGGCAGCCTGGGACCATCTTCCTTCTAGTCCAGATGGTCTGAGTTCATAGCTGTACATGTCACTGAGACAGACAGCCTGAGAATGTCTTCCTCACTAGTTTTCGCCCAAACTAAAATAAGTTCATTTTTCTATTTCTGTCTACATATCCTTTCATTTGTGGAAATTAATGTTTGGCCTCAGGGCCAGGCCCAATAGCAAGGGACTCAAGGTGACCCCAGGAGTTTCAATGTTTCTGGACACTGGCTTTCTGTGTCTCTGTGACCCCAGCCTTCTGCTACTTCTAATGGTCACAGTTGACGTGGTTCTCTGGTTCTAAGGTAGTCGTAGAATTGATCTCCATTGGCATGATTGGGACGGGTGTTCCTCCGATCCAGCTCCTTGTCTGTGCCAGAGGAGCCCACACCTGCTCCTAATTCATTGTTCCCAGGGTCATTAACCGGAGTGATTCACTTTAAGGAGCCAAAGGGAACCGGGCTGGAATGGCTTCCTTGCCGCCCTCTGCCTGAAAGGGTGAATTGTCCGCCTGTCTGAGAAGGTCTTTGTGTTATGTCTGCTCAGGGCCTGGCAGGCTGGGCTGGGCCAGGCTGTGGTGGGGCCCAGATACCATAGCCCTGTGCCCACTCTAGCGTGAGTTTTGTCTTCCCAGCCCATTACTGGGCTTCCCTGAGGATGCTGTGAGCCACCAGGAAGGGTAAGCAAGAAGGCAGATGAGGCCCTTTGACTGTCCCCAGGATCCTGGGGCCAGCCCTCCAGAACCCTTATTTTTTTTACTATGAGTGACACCCCTCATCCTGCCTAGTCTCTTACCCCAGACATCTACCGAGGTCACTGAAACGTCTTTGTTACTGTTTCATTTCCCTCTAAACCAGGGCTTCTGAGGCTGCATCCTGTCTGCATGGTCTGTGGATTTGGGCAGATCCTTATTAGACCTGTTGGGTACCCTGTGTCTGTCAGCATCTGTACTTGGGAGCACGGTTTGAACAAAGCACAATGGTATATATAGCACTCACCTGGCTGAGTTCAATTTCTAGTACGTACATGTACACACACACACACACACACACACACACACACTCACATGCACACTCATAACCCATATACATATACACAAATACACACTATACATACACAGTCATACACACATATACATACTCAAACACATGCACATCACACTCATACATACACACTCATACATACATATTTATATACACACACAACATATTCACACATACACACCCATATGCACATGCACATGCTCTCTCTCTCTCTCTCTCTCTCTCTCTCTCTCTCTCACACACACACACACACACACACACACACACACACACACATACACCCCAAAAGACCAGTCCCCAGGGCTAGCTGTGGGAGAAATGGCATGTAGAGGTGAAACCATGACTCCGTCTCCTACTTCCTGTGTGACCTTGGACAGTTTTTCCTCTCTGTGCCGAAGGCTCACTCATAGCCACCACAGAGGGAAGCTTCCTGGTATGGAAATGAAGCGGGGAGCACCTTATCCCCTTCCCAGGGGCCCATGGATAATGCCATGTTCCAGACATGACTCTTCAGAAAGCCCCCTGCCCCCATGCCCCAGACTCCCTGGAGAAACGTTTAATGTGTGCTTCTCACGGCAGGAACTGAGACAAGAGAATGTGATCTGAGAAGCTCACACATCCATTTATCTGCCTTCGTTTGCTCTCATTCATTCATTCATTCATTCATTCGTTCGTTCGCTCATCTAAGCTCAGTCTATTTATGAGCCTAAATTCCAAGTTGGACTTAGGTGCTGCAGCCGGAGCAATGGCTCAGTTGTTTAGACCACATAGTGCTCTTACTGCTGACCCAGGGTTGAGTTCCAGCACACATGACAGGCAGCTCACAACTGCCTGCAACTCCAGCTCCAGGGAATATCATAGCCTCTTCTGGCCTGAGTGCTATTGTGCACACACACGCGCACACACACCACACGCACACACACACACACATGCACACATACACGCAGACACACATGCATGCACGCACGCACGAGCACACACACTTAAAAACCAATATAAATTTACATTTCTCCCCGAGAAATTTCATTGGATCTGGGCTCTGAGAGTGGGAAGAAGGAGGGAGGTGGGCCTGACCCTGCACTTCCAGGGCAAAAGATTCATATCCGGGTCAACAGCAAACATGTTGGAGGCAGATGCGACCTTAGGCAGATGACTTAGCTTCTCTGAAATTGCTCATTGGTAAAACGGGAATGTGATGGGACCCCCTTGCAAAGGTTTCCCTAGGACTGTAAGCCAACCCTGGGTGACCATACACACGCTCCAGACATGGCGTTTCCAGGGTGGGGGCTAAGGCTACAGGTGTCGAGTGACCTGTTTTGAGTCCTCGATCTGACACCTGTTGGCTGAGGGACCTTGAGTCCTTCCTGTAACAGGACTCATAGTATTGTGGAGATTAAATTGTTTGAAATGGAGGTTATGATATATGAGAGAATAAAAAATTAATTTTTTTATAAAACTTGAAAATAAATGTAGATTATGGGACTGGAGAGATGGCTCGGCGGTTAAGAGCACTGACTGCTATTCCAGAGGTCCTGAGTTCAAATTCCAGCAACCACATGGTGGCTCACAACCATCTGTGACTCCAGTTCTGGGGAATCTGACTCCATCTTTTGGCCTTCGTGGGTGTCTACAGAGACGAGGTGCAAGGCATGTGTGCAGGCAAAAGACTCGTACTCTTCCTTCCTTCCTTCCTTCCTTCCTTCCTTCCTTCCTTCCTCCCTCCCTCCCTCCCTCCCTCTCTCTCTCTCTTTCTCTTTCTTTCTTTCTTTCTTTCTTTCTTTCTTTCTTTCTTTCTTTCTTTCTTTCATTTTTTCGAGACAGTGTTTCTCTATGTAGCCCTGGCTGTCCTGGAATTCACTCTCAAGACCAAGCTGAGCTTGAACTCAGAGATCTGCCTGCCTCTGCCTCCCAAGCGCTGGGATTAAAGGCATGGCTACATTTTTTTTAAATGTAGGCCATCGATGAAGTTATGTCAACTCGCCTGTAACCCCAGTGTATCAGGAGGCTGAAAAAAGAAGATCACTGGAACCTAGGGGCTTGGGGCTAGCCTGGGCAACATAGCAAGAGTACAAGGCCTGGCACGTGGTGCGTGGACACCGGTGGTATAAAATACTTCTCTGCCACCTGAGGACTAATGTGCCCGGGCAGTGTTTATAAACTTCTCTGGAGATGTTTGCCCCCAGGGAAGGGAGCAAGACCAGCTTTTATTTCATACACATGTAAATCAAAAAATCTTGTCCTGGGACTGGAGAGATAACTCAGCAGTTAAGAGTACTGGCTTCTCTTCCAGAGGTCCTGAGTTCAATTCCCAGTAACCACATGGTGGTTCACAACCGTCTGTAATAGGGCTGTTGTCCTCCTCGGGCATGCAGGTGTGTATGCAGATAGAGCACTCATAGCCTTAAAAAAAATAAATCTTTAAAAAAAAGATGTTGTCCTTTCAAAATTTCTATTCCAGCCTGTTAATATTTATGTGGTAATGTGACTTACCTGAGCTTTACGGATTCATGGATCTGCCTATTGACGAGTAGTAAACTGGTTAGGGACCTCTCTCTGGCCGGAAGATTACTCCACCCTATAGAGGCCGGGTGGAATTCTGTGACCTTGGAAAAGACTCTGATGGCGTGATAGATGGGACCTTGTTAGGGAGATTGGATTTCTTTATATGGAATGGCCTGGTGTCCTGCACCTGCAGCTCAGTTGATCCACCAGAAATTCTGGATTCCGGAGACACTGAAGGAGGTGCCCTCCGCACCTCGGGTTTCCCGGGAGGGCTTGGTCTGTTTGCGGCCTTGTTGTTGGGTTTCCATGGGGCTGCTGGGCCTGGTGATCTGATCTCCGCTGCACCACCCCTGCCCCAGGGCTGTCTAGAGGCAGGAAGGGGCTGTGCCTGCAGCCTGCCATCCAGGGAGACACAAAGGTAGGAGAGCCTGCAGCTGGCCTTCTAGGGTGAGGCCAAGGAGGGAGAGGTTTGTCATCCTCTAGGGAGTGGGGTCATTAATCTGGGAAAGGAAACTTCTGCGGACCCAAGGGTTAAGTTTGGGATGCAAACGATTGGTGCTGCTTTCTCCCAGAGCAGGCTTCAGTTCCCTGTGTTTACTAAATCTCAATATGTCTGGCTCCTGGGAAGCCCGCGCGTTACATAGTCATGGTACTCTGGCTCTCAGAGCATTTATTCATACTCTTATCCATCCACTTATTCATCTGTCCATCTATTCATCTGTCCATCCATCCATCCACACATCCATCTGCCCATCTGTCTGTCTGTTTGTCCATCCACCCATCCATCCATCCATCCATCCATCCATCCATCCATCCATCCATCCATCCATCCATGTATCCATCCATCTGTCCATCTGTCTGTTCATCCGTTCATCCGTCCATCCATGTACCCATCCATCCATGTATCCATCCATCCAGTCAAGAGTTTACTGAGATTGACATATTGCAACCAGACCTAGCATTTTGGGAACTAGCAATGGATTTGTTCTTTTAGCCATCCAGCATATGTTCAGTTATAACCCAACTGACAGATGGCAGTGTCACAAATACTGTGTTGACACGTGTACTGCGTGCTTTTGTGTGTGTGTGTGTGTGTGTGTGTGTGTGTGTGTGTGTATGTGTGTGTGTGTGTGTGTGTGTGTGTGTTAAACACCTTTAATGAGAATTGAGAACCTTTGCTCTGGAGAGTGTAATAAGCCCACACATGGGGGCTTTTTGTGACAACTTTAAGATGTGCACTGATCCCCAGATGTCATCCCCAGTTCCTAAACCAGCGACCCCTGCTGAGACGGCGTGTCAGAAGCTGAAGGAGGACTGGCTTGGTAGTGTTTTCTGCTCTAGGAATTCAGGAAGTGCTTCCTGGAAGAAGTCACATCGACTCACTCGGAAAACATGCATTGAGCACCTACTACATGCCAACCATCGAGGCGTCACCGATCATGGAAACATTCTTTCTCCTTGGAGCTTACGTTTGGCAGGAGATAAACACGCTGCGGAACCGTATGGAGGTGGCAGGGAGGGTTTTGGGAAGGTCACTCTGAAGTCTCACGCAGGGGTTGCTGGGGCTGAAAGCTTAATGAGTGGTCGGAGACAGAGAAGGAGACACGAGCAGTGACTGGACCACACAGGCAGGCCGTGTCATTCAGAAGCTGTGGTTTTGCATGGAGGCTCATAGAAAAGCCATTTTTCTAAATTATCATTCTCCCCCTTTCCTCTCTTTCTCCTTCCCACTTCTCTCCCTCTGTCTTTCCTCGTAGCCCAGGCTAGCCCTGAACTCGCCACACATAGCCAAGGATGACCTTGAGCTCTTCATCCTCTTGCCTCTAACTCCCAAGTGCAGGTGTGCACCACCACGCCCAGTTTAGTCGGTGCTGAGGATGAAACCCAGGGCAGGTAGGTAAGCACTTTACCCACTGAGCCATCCCCAGTGGCTTTGCAAGTTTAGAATTTTAAACCTGCACAAACAGAAGCTGGGTGAGCACCCTCTATGGTTCTCTCCTTTTCCTGACAATCTTTAATAGATGGAGGGCTGTCAATAAATTATCAACAAGACTGGGGATGGAGTCTTTGGCCTTACTGCAAAGTGAGTGCTGCGACCACCAGGCTCAACTTCCAGAGTAATTAATTTGTTTTTAGTTGCTACCTGGTGTCTGGCTTGTAACCATCTAATGTAAAGTTTTTTTTAAAAAAGGCTTTAAAAAATTTGTTAATTATTAATTTGATAATTATTAATGATAATGATGTGCCCGCACACACATGAAGGTGCCATGTCATGCATGCGGAGGTCAGTTCTCTCTTTCCACCTTCCTGTAGATTCCAGGAATCGAACTCACGATATCGGGCTCTCGGGTGCCGTGGGGGATCAGGCTTACTTGGCAAGCGCCTTTACTGACTGAGCCATGTTGCTGGCTCCCAACTTAGTTTTTTCCAATGTTGCCGTGGGTTAAACTGATATCTGTTCCCTGGAAATTACACTACGAGCTTTGAATTCGCCCATCTAGGTTATGAGTACGCTGTTGGGGCCTCGCTTGTGGATGAAGACAATGGGGGTACTGTGGTGCCAGCAGCTTTTGGACTCAGGCATTCACGGAAGGAGGCCACCACATCCTGTTCTTCAAGTGATTGACAGGTGGGAGGGCAGGCAGGACTTGAGAAGTTGTCACTTGGCTCCCAGAAGTCCCCAAGCTGATTTTTTTTATTCCCACTGGCCGCATCTGAAAGTTTCTCCCTTCTTTAAACCTTTGCCAAGAGTTGATCTTGTCAGCCTTTTAAAGTTTTGGGTGTAAAGCGGCAACTTGTTTTAATTTGCATGTGCCTCATTGCCTAGGAGCAGACCATCTAATTTAATGTTTATTGGAGCTGGGCGTTGTTTCTCTCCAGAACTGTCTGTTCATAGTCCTTGCCCAATTTTCTTTTCTTCTACAAGGCTGCCTTTTTCTAATCGACCCGTGGGAGTCGTTTACAGATTTGAGTTACTAATTCATTATCTTCGTAATGTTGCAAATGTCTTCTCCCACACTGTGTGTCAGTGGTTATAAAGTGAGAGGAGGGACAGGATCCCATTTAAGCCGTTACAGGTCCCTCTGGCGAGGCACGAGGAATGGATGGGGGTGGCGAAACCAGTTAGGAGGCCATCTTGGTGGTCTGAGGAGTATGAGACTGTCCTAGATCGGGGTGTCCAGAGGAGGATGAGAGGGAGCAGGACGGTTGTGGGCGCAGGTTGGAGGTGGATCCCACAGACTGCTGATGGATTAGGAGTGGGTGAGGAGATAGGCATCGGGGTAATTCCGGGTTCTGGCCTGAGTAACTGGGTGGATGGCTGTGCCATTGGCTGGGTTGGAAACTGACAGGCAGAGAAACAGGTTCAGGCTGGGAGTGGAGGGAAGGACACAGGTTGCTTTCATCATGGTGAGTTGGTGATAGCCAGAAGACATCCAGACCTTCAAGTCAAGGGGCCAGCTCATGAGTTCAGGCAGCGATAGCCTAGACATTTGAGTCCTTGACATGTGGCTGGACTTTAAAGTCGCCAAACAGGGTAAGATGCGGAGGGGGGGGTCTCTGGTGGCTTGTAGCACAAGCCAGCATGGAGATTGACAGTGGTAAAGATTTGCCTCGGGCCTGTGGGGCACTCATCAAGGAGAGAAGCTTGCTGCTCTCTGAGCTGGGTCCCTAGAACCTAGATGGTGGAAGAAGAGAATATGACTCTTGAGAGCTGTGACATTTCACACACATAGGTGTGCGAGCACGCACACACACACACACACACACACACAGAGAGAGAGAGAGAGAGAGAGAGAGAGAGAGAGATTGTTTGTTTGTTTGTCTGTTTGTTTGTTTTTTTACAGAACAGCAAACACCTTTATTAATGAGCTGTGAATGACGGTTTGTTTGCCTTCCTGGGTTTTGATCTTCCACAGATAGAACTCCAGCTCCTTGCCTTCGAGCCACATAGCCATCTGCTCTGCCACACTGGCCTGGTCTTGGGGCAATGCAGTCGAGAAGCTTGCCCTGCTGGAACTGCTCCTCCAGAAGACTGCTGATTTTGGCATTCTTTTTCCTTTCGTCATATTTCTTATGAATTTTCTTTGATTGTTTTTTGTTTAGAATCTCTTCCTCCTCAGGAGTCAGCTTGGGCTCCCTTCTTGCAGCCCAGGGGCAGTGCATAGTGGGACTTGTACCACTGTCGGTATGGTGTAGTGGGACTCGTATCACTGTCGGTACGGTGTGCGGTCAATAAGCACAGTACAGTTCTTCCCCAGGGTCTTGGTGAGGACGAGCTCGTTACTGGATGCATTGCAGACTACATCAATGAGCCTTGTTTTGTGAGCATAACACTCAGAGCCCCAGGAAATGTTTCCCACATCCAATCTCAGGGCACCGTACTTCTTACTGCGTCCTCAAACTCGGACTGCATGTATGTGGAGAGGGCCCATCTTAGTGTTGGCAGCCCGCTGTCCCAGCTCATACTTCCGCTTCTTGTGGTACGGTTTTCTCTTACCCCCGTCTTGTGGCCCTTGTGCCAGTTGTCCTGAGAGATGCCCATCACTCGGCGCTGGCTGGAAAGAATACGAGAGAGTATTTTTTTAAAGAAAGATTTGCTTTAAATGTAACTCCACAGGGAGCAGAAATTTGACTGACCACCTACTATGTTAGTATCTTAGCACATGGTAGGCCCTTAGTATTTGAATAAAGATGAGGCTAACTGGGCTGTGAGCTGGGAGTTGGGGTGTAAGGCGTTATGGAGATGAGAAAGAAGGCATTATGGGAACCAAGAAAGAAGAAAGATCTAAGGAAGCCGGGATGGTCAGCCATGGTGAATGTTGCTAACAAGACAGGGACAGAGAGCCGATCTTAGATTTGGAAGCCCAGAGGTTTTGACGGCCTTGACAAGAACAGTTCAAAAGATGGAAGGATGGGAATTGGTTATGAAGTAGGAGATGTGGGAGGGTCGATGGAAATGCACGTAGAAAGGACAGATGAGAAGCCAGGTTGGTCCAGAGGACGGAGGGCTAGAGCAGGTTTGGCAGAGAAGGGGCTGAGCTGAGAGCAGGTCTTAGGTAGAGAGCAAGGGAGGGGAGGAGCCAGTCACACAGTGACAGAGAGGCTTGGCAGCAGCACGGTCACTCCAGAGCATCAGCCCAGTTACCTGTAACCCTAGGACTCGAGATGGGGAAGCAGGAGGATCAAGAGTTCAAGGTCGGCCAGGTGGTGTTGGCGCACTTTGATCCCTGGATTTGTAGAGTATCCGGGTGTTTTTAAATTGTTCAATTACATTTTATATATTGATTTTGTGCGTACAATGCCTCAACACACAAATGGAGGACAACTTGTGGAGTCTGCTCTTTCCCACCATGTAGGTTCCAGGATCAAACTCAGGTCGTCAGGGTTAAGGGCAAGCACCTTTGCCTCATAGAATCATCTCATTGGCCCAGAATATTTTTAAAAAGAATCACTGTGAGCTGGGCATGGTGGTGCACACCTTTAGCCCCAGCACTTGGGAAGCAGAAGGAGGAGGATCTCTGTGAGGTAGAAGCCAGCCTGATCTGCAGAGCGAGTTCCAGGACAGTCAAGGCTACACAGAGAAACCCTGTCTTGAAAAACCAAAACCAAAACCAAACCAAACCAACCAGGAATCCCTGTAAGACATGCCCCTAATCCAGCGCTGTTCAGTAGAATGCTAAACCCCTATGAAGTAAAGGTTCTGACTGACAATAAACAGAAGCAGGAGGAACTAATGCTGAATTTAACTTGCCCCCTCAGTTTCAAAACACAAGGTGGATGTGTAACCAACATGCAAACACCAAGACGGGAAGCAATACCTTCTTTTTCATATCTAGTTTTTGAGATCTGCATTTGGGACTGGAGAGATTGCTCACTGGTTTAGAACACTTTCTGTTCTTACAGAGGACCCAGGTTTGGTTACCAGCACCCATATCAGGTGACTCACAACCTCCTAGAACCCCAGGTCGATGCTACTCAGTGCCCCCGCTGGCTTCAAAAGGCGCGTGTACACGGGTGGTGCACATAACTTGCTCCACCTCACTGCCTGCCCTCTCGGTACAAAGGGTGTCAGAAGCCATCTAGACAAGGCTGTGGCAAGCAAGTGAGTTTTCTGGAGATGGCCCACCATTTTGCATGGCTGCGGTGAGAGATCCAAGGTTCTCAGAACCTTCATCCCAGGATTGCTTCTCACTGCTGATATGACCCTTCTGTCACTATCACATAGCCTAATGATTCCTGGGCATCAGCACACACTATTGGGCAGATTTCCTGCAGGTCAACATAAAGATAAACTTTCATGAATTAATGATAGATGAATTAATTATAGCACTTATGAGTTGATTCAAATAATTTTAGAAAGTTTAAGGAGATGGGTTAAGTTGTTTTGCCAGAAAGATGTAATGATGTTAGAACCAAGAATAGAAAGTGCCTCTTCCTCATAATAGTAAGTGAAGGCTGCATAAGAAGAAATACAATAAGCTTTCATAAATTGCACCAAAGCTTGGGACAAATTTGTGATCAAGGAAAAATGTTCGTTCTAGGTCAGGTTCAAGGATGAGGAGGCCACAGGTGTGCACTATGATACAGCAAGGCCTTGTGAAACTGTTGCTTTGAACTTATAATGAGCTTATAGAATGAAACACTGTTTTGAACTTGCTATGGGCATCCTTCTGTCACTCTCCTTTTGTGTAACATTTTGGACGAACCTTTGTCTAAGAAGGTATAAATGGCCAGAAAGAAAAAATAAAGTGTGGCATTTGGGGCTTTGCCCCATCCACCAAAAGTATATATGTTTATGTCTGTCTGTATATATGTATATACATACATAGGTGTGTGGATATATGTGTATGTATGTAAGTATGCATGATCATGTGTAGAACTGATGAAACAGGTAATCAGGCCCGGCCAAAGAGTGTGTGTGTGTGTGTGTGTGTGTGTGTGTGTGTGTGTGTTGTGTTTGTGTATGTTCTCTACTCTCTTCTTTTCTTTTTTTCTTCCTTTTCTTTTTTCTCTGACTCATGAAGAGTTAAAGAACTCCAAGCCTTTCACCTGACCAGTGAGGGGCCCTTGAAGCAGAGAGAAAAGAGCTCAAGTAACTAAACTTTTCTTAATCCCCTGCTGTTATCAGCAAGAGCTAATCGCTAGAAGCCAGGAGCTTTTGGACACAGAATGGAAAAGACTTAAAGGAGAGAAAAATTACCAAAAGTAGACAACTTTTGCCCCCACAATTGCAACTTTCCCCCTCCCCCACAACCACTGCCACCACCCTCCTGCCTTCTTCAGAGAACTGGATGCTGAGTTGGACCTCAGCAGAAGGGAATGCCAGTTCTAGATGTTGTGGTTTGGGAAGTCGAGGCCCAGAATGTGTCTGTATTTTCCTTGCCCACCCTAAGTCCCAGTCTGCAAAAGGCCCAACCTGTTAAGAATCCCAATCTTGCCTAGACTCGAGGTCTTCTTTAGACTGAAAGTTGAGCATTCCTTTATGTTTATCTTGTCTGTGACTAGTCTCTGCCAAAGAATCTAAAAGGTTCTAGGGAGCATTAATTGTGCATCTACTGAGTGCTAGGTATAGCATCTGGCTTAGTGAAGGTGGCCCAGCTACTAACCTCTGACCCAGGCCAGTAAACACAATTATCGTGTTATGCACTGGGTGGCATGAGGCCCAGCACAGAGCTGTCAGACAGTGCTGTGGGAGTGAGCTGATCACACACCTGGCTAATGGAAACCACCAGCCAGCAGCCTCTCGTGCCGTCTGAGCCTCCCAAGAGCTGGATAGGACCTTGGGAAAATTCATGAGGAGCCCACGCCTGGCACCGGAGTCAGGCTGTGGCCTGTGGGTGTGGGGTGTTTGGGTAATAGCCTAAAGGCTAGGAAGGGTTGTTTGTGCTGTTGATGTTTGGAACAGAGAGGGGCTATTGTTGGGCAAAGCCTTGGCTTGTTTGTGTATGAAGTTGGCTCAGAACCGTGGGGCGGGGTCTGGCTGGGGTGTCCATATCATTTCTCTAACATTCTTTCATGGCAGTCACAGCCACCTCTGTCTGTCTGGCAGGTTGTCTCATATGTATATTTGAATACACGTGACAATCTGCATGCTGCAATTTGCAGACTCAGTGCAAAATGAAGAAATTGAATGCTTGGCTCAAAAGTTTAGTTTGGGGGCCAGGGAGATGGCTTGGTCAAAGAGCTCGAGGACCTAAATTTGATCCCGGAACATCATTGGGGCCTACAATTCAGCCCGCTGAGCTTAGTTGGCAAGTTCCAGGCCAAGGAGAGACCCCTATGTCAAACAGCAGTGTGGACTGAGGAAAAACACATGTTGTAGAAACATGGCATCTACATGTACAGACACATGCATATGTGTGCATGCATTCCGTGTGCATACGTGTGTATACGTGTGCATGCTCACTTGCACCCTCACATGCACTGCCTCCAAAGCTCAGTTTCCAGATGACATTGCAGAATGTCAGCCAAGCTCAGGAGTCTTCTGAGCATGGGTCATATGACTGCTCTACTCAAAAGTCCGGGAGGCAACCCTACGGACACACAACTCGAGCCTCCTGATGTTTGCCTTGGTCCGTCCTCTGTCCTGGACCTCCACGATCTTTACCCGCTCTGCTAAGGCCAAATGCTTCGCTCACTCGCTCCTGCCAAGTGCTTTCCAGACTTATCTCACACTGTCTCAACATCCGGATGTGGAAACTGGCCGGCTGTCAGGCCTGCTTTGCATCTGGAGGAATGAAACTGTGGAGGAGGGCCTGAGACTTGAACTCACACTGTCAGAGTCTAAGCCTTGGGCTTTGCATTTGCACCCCACATCCTCCTAGCAGAAACCACCTTGTTCTTTGTTTCTGGTTCCCTAGTTCCTTCTCACCCAACATATTCTTCTCTGAAGTGTTTGGTGGTGAATGGAGTTGATTGATGGTGCATGACTTGACCTTCAGCTAGTCCTCATCACGAGGACTCCTGACATCGCCACAGAGGGCCCTCGGGTTTGTTTCTTGAGTTGGCTCAGGCTTTCCTTCAGCTTCCTCTCTGGGTATCATCCATGGGGGCAGCATGAGCTTCTGAGATGTGGGCTCATCAGGGGAAGAGACAACAGTTTGAAGGAGATACTGACACTGATCTGTTCCACCATCTCTAGGCCACCACTGCCCTGAGCCCTCTTTCCATGTTAAAGACTTTCTTGCCTCCTCCACATCTTCCTACTCCTCTGTCTTTTCTTCCCAGTCCCCAGGCTGCCTTTCCTTATCTGTTCTGCCACCATCCACCTATCTACCCATCATCCATCAGTCCATCTATCCATCTATCCATCCATTATCCACCCATCCATCCACCCTCCATTTATCATATGTCCATCCATCTTTCTACTCATGTATCCATCTATTTGCTATTGTCCATCTGTCTATCCATCATCTACCTACCCACCCATCTAGCTAGCTATCTGTCCATCCACCCATCTCTCTACCCACCCATCCACCTATAAATTTATTTATCTATCCATCATTAATTCATCCTTCGGTCCATCATCCACCCATCGTCCATCCATCTATCCATCCATCATCCATCCATCCATCTATCCATCCACCCATCCATCTATCCATCATCCATCCATCCATCTATCCATCATCCATCCACCCATCATCCATCCACCCATCCATCATCCATCCACCCATCCATCCATCCATCCATCATCCATCCATCCATCCACCCATCCACCCATCCACCCATCCATCCATCCACCCATCCATCCATCATCCATCCATCCATCCACCCATCCATCCATCCACCCATCCATCCATCATCCATCCATCCATCCACCCATCCATCCATCCACCCATCCATCCATCCATCATCCATCCATCCATCCATCCATCCATCCATCCATCCATCCATCCATCATTCACCCATCATCCATTCACCTACCATCTACCTATTCATCCATTTATCATCCATCTACACTTGTTGAACATCTAAGGCATAACAGGATCAGGGGGTTGGTGCTGTTGGAGATACAGAAAACAATCAGGACATGTCCTGTGCTAGCCCACTTCAAGGATGGTGGGAAGATGGACTGGAAACAACACACAGTCTTGACTGTTAGGCTCAACAAAGGCAAAGGATGGAAAACAAGAACAAGAAGGGGGGGCTCATCTTGAGGTGTGGTTGAGGCAAGGCCTGCAGGATGCATAGGGCCAGGGTGAGGGAGGCCTTCCCGAGAGGGGTAATCCTGGGCAAGAGGGATCTGCCCATGGTCTGCATGCAGTCGAGAGGGACCTATGGTGCCTGGGCTGGAGTCACAGGCGATGGTAGGGGTGGGATAGATGGGACTGACCTTTTCTGGGTGAATCGGTAGCTGAGGAGTACCTAAGTGATGTGGAGGTGGGGATAGCTTCTGGGGCAGCCCCAGTAGGCTCCTCACTGGGCCTTAGCTGTGTCAGTGCTAGGGCACTGAGTTCAACATTTGTTTCTTGTTTGTCCACAAAGGACGAAGAAGGCTGGTGGATCACCTGGGGGATATGAAGGACCCAGACAACCACTAGATGGTGAAAGAATAATTAGGGGGCCTTTGGTAACTCTATCTCCTTTTAGAATTGTAACACATACACACACACACACACACACACACACACACACATGCACACGCACGCACGCACGCACACACGCACGTGTGGGGTTAGCCACTTAAACTTAAAGGGTGTGTGATTGGGGGCTCAACTTCTCAGGATCTCCCCCAGAGAGGTGGGGGGTGGACCGTGCTCTTGACTGTAGAGGGTTAGTCAGTAAACTAATGACCTAAGCGGCCAATGGTTGGGAATTGTTTAGAAAACTGTGGTGGCTTCCAGGGACCAAAGGGGATCTCATTACGCCATCACATAAAGACCTCCTGGTTCTTTGGTGAAGAAAAAAAACAAGACTCGTCCGGACAGCACATGCCTTGTGACATAAACAATGTAAGAAGCGGGCAGCCCAGGTACAGCTGCGGATTGGTTTTTAAAAAGATTTATTCTCATTTTACCTGTGGGAGCGTCTGGCCTCCGAGTGTGTGAACCATGTGTCTGCATCTACAGTTGTGGGTGGTTGTGAAACGCTGTATGGTGCCCAACTGAACCCAGGGCTTCTGCAAGGGCAACCAGTGCTCTTCCCTGCTGAGCCGTCTCTCCAGCCCCAAAAGCAAACTGCGCACTTCTAAAAGCATACGTGCAGCCACACACAAAGGACAGGGAGAGGGTTCAGGAGGAAGCGTGTCAACTCTTCCCAGCAGTCGCTCACAGGAGGGCAGCTGGCATTGGCTGATGGTGGCAGTTACCAATGAGGGTGGCTTTAGGGATCCTGTTGGACCATTTCACCATGCAGCTGCCGTTCTGCACTATTTAAGACTGCCAGGTGGTGACGGTACATGCCTTAATCCCAGCATTTGGGAGGCAGAGGCAGATCTCTGAGTTCAAGGCCAGTCTGGTCTATGTATAGAGAAATCCTGTCTCAAAAAACTAACCAGAACAAAATTAAAGAGCTGGGGATATGGCTCAGTGGTAGAGCACTTGCCTAGTTTGTCTGAGGTCCTGGGTTCCATCGCTAGTACCACACACATTCGGAAGTTAAAACTGAAATTAATATTTAATAATTTTACCTAACTGGTATATTATTATACACCTTTATCATAAATCCTTTGAAAATGGAGCTATGCAAAAATGGGGAAACAGGGACATCCATCTATCCACCCACCCATTTGCTCACCCACCCACCCACCTACCCACCCACCCATCTACCCACCCACCCATCTACCCACCCACCCACCCATCTATCCTCCCACCCACTTCCACTGATTTATCCATCCACACATCAGTTTTCATTTACCCATCTGTCAGACATTCATCTAGCTATCCATTTGCCCACCTACCATCCATCCATCTGTTCATTTTTCTATCATCCATCATCTACCATCTATACATACATACATACTTACATACATAAAAACTTACATATATACTTACATACATACTTACACACATACTTACATACATATTTACATACATACATACTTACATACATACTTACATACATACATACTTACATACATACATACTTACATACATACTTACATAATACTTACATATATACATACATACTTACATACATACTTGCAGACATACTTACATACATACATACTTACATACATACTTGCATACATACTTACATACATACTTGCAGACATACTTACATACATACATACTTACATACTTACATACATACTTGCATACATACTTACATACATACATACATACTTACATACATACATACTTACATACATACTTGCATACATACTTACATTTGTATATCTTCCATCCATCCATCCACCCATCAGCCACACTCATTGAGCATCTGAGATGCCCTGGGCACAGAGTTTGGGTGCTGGAGACACAAGGAGAATTGGGATAATAAGTACTGCCTCTCACGAGCTTCAAGGACGGCAGGCAGTCGTGAAACAACGCTGAGTGTTGTTTCTGACAAGCTCTGCGAAGGCAAAGGATGGAAAATCAGAGCAAGAGATGAAGGCTCCTCTTAGGCTGTGTTTAAGCCGAAGCCCACGGGATGCACTTGGGAGGTGGAGGCTGGAGGATCTGGAGTTCAAGGTCACCCAGGGCTACACAGCCAGCAGGAGGCCAACCAGGGCTACATGAGATCTGTTTCAAAACAAAACAGAATAGAACAAACAAACACAGGAGCTGGAGCACCCACAGTCCCACACCCTAGATATAACCACCTCGAAAGTCTTACTACATCTAATTCCAAGTCCTTCATGCCTAAGATGTAAAAGGGACCGAATCAAACCCATGTTTTCCTTACATTTCCTTGTGACTATTTTTCTGCCTCATTATTTTTACTTTTGGTGCATTTATATATTTATGAGTGTGTGTGCGCACACACGTGCATGCATGTGCATGCTCGTGGAGGCCAGCGCACACTCTGCAGGAGTCAGCTCTCTCCTACAGTGTGGCGCTCCAGGACGGAACTCTACCTGCTGCACCCTCTCGCCAAGCATTCTCTCAATGGCTGCACTGTGCTTAGCCACTGCATATTGAAATCTCCCGAGACCGACGCGTAAGCTCGCTTCTAATTTTTTCTTATTATACAACCTCGTAAGTGCATCTTTGCACGTTTGTCTTACTGTTTAAGAATGTTTTATTAGGAATCTGTGCTGAGCTAAAGCAATTCGAAGGTTTTTTTGATGCTCCGTGTCTACTTGCGTTGCGCTGGTAAGAAGCTCCTTGCAGACTGAACAGGGCAGGATGTTCTCATACAGGCTTTTCTGGAAGACCTTCCGTCCACAGGGAGGAACTGTTCTCAAGAACACTGGAGGCTCATGGGAGGGAGGATCTTGGAAGAAGAAGGGATGGGTCTCTGTTTGCAGTTGGGTATCCTGATACCCAAATGTTCTCCCAGCCTTGGGGGCAGGAAGACCATTAGTTCAAAGCCTGTCTGGGCTATGTAGTGAGTTCTAGACTAGCCAGGAAATTTAGTGCAACCCTGCCTCCTGATGAAAGTTAAGGGATGGGAATATGGCTCACTAATAGGCCAGTTCCCTAGCAAGTGCCAGACCTGAGGACCAATTCTCATGGTGTCCAGGGTAGGAGAGAAAGAAGGGGGTGGTGAAAGGCATTTGTCTTTCTTGGTCTTTAGAGGCAGAGAGCTGCCCAGGTGGCCCCTCATCCCCGGCCTTCCGAGTAGAGTAGCCATTTGGAGTTCGTTCTAGAACTGAGTTTGAGGTTCCAGGAGCAGCAGAGCAAGCTCTAGAGCCAGCGGCAAGGTGAACCTCGATGTTGTCTGTAAATGTCAGAGCCTCTGGGTAGATCTCTAAAGACTTGGCCCTCAGTAAGTCCGTCAGTGGCCTTCCCATGTGGTCACAGTGTGATTTGACACAACTTCTAAGATACTGGACACTCTGAGGGAGGAGGATGAAGTTGGGGCACACAAGAAAACTCATAAAGAATCCAACATACTGTCTAGAGTTGCTTGTTGCTTGATCGGCCCTACCCAGAGTTCAGAGTTCAGAGGAAACATAGGGCCCAAGGGTAGGTAGGCCAAGGCAGCACCTCCAGAGAGTTCCTCACTCTCCTTCCTCCCCTGTCCTCCCCTCCCCTCCCTTCCTCTTCTCTTGCCTTCTCGTTCCTTTCCTACTCTCCTTTTCTCTTGGAGATAGTGTCTTGTGTACCTCAGTGGTCTCCGGCTTACCATGCAATTGAAGACGACCTTGAACATGCCATCCTCCTGCCTGTGCTTCCTGGGATCACAGGCATGCACCACCATGCCCAGTTTACTGGGCTAGGGATTGAGCCAAGGGCTTTGTGTACCAGACAGGCACTCCCTACACCTACTGAGCCAACTCCCCAGACTCCTGCTGTGTTTCCTGCTAGCACTAGGAGCTAATGAATGTGGTGATGTCATGAAACCTTGATTGTGTCTCTCACTCCTCCCACGGTCCATCTCTCAGGGCAGCAGAGATCTTTTAAGTACAACCTTTCCCCTAATATCCACTTCCAGCATCCCCCACCAAACCTTCGTTGTCCCGGTAAGAGCTAGATCCCATCATGGGACAGTTTGGATCCGGTGTCAAAGGACGACGACAGAGCGCCTGCATCGAGTAACAAGTTAATCTCACTTACAGAATTGGCATGTATTTATCCGTATCTACGAGGCTGCCTCGTTCCCATTAATTGCTCTGTCACCACCGCATCTTACCTGCTCTGTTGGGTTCCCCGCCACCACCACAACCGTACCTTACCAGGTCTCTTGCTGAAGGTTTGCTGGCCTGTTAGAAACCACACATGGGCGAAGATCAGAGGTCAACTTCCAAGAGCCAGGCCTTGCCTTCAATCGTGTTCGTTCTGGGGATCGAACTCGGGTCATTAGACTGGCTGCAAGCACCTGTACCTGCTAGGGCCGTATCTCTAGCCCCCAGGCATTGGTTTTTAATTTTCATCTCAGGCAGTCTTCATTCTCCGAGGTTCACAGTGGTGTTATAGTTTCTTGCTGTGAGTTCAGTTTGATTTGCCACCTTAATGTTTCAAACGGACGGTAACTTGAGAAAACATGCTAGCCTTTGGTGAACGTTTTGCTGGGAAAGTAAGAGAGATGAGCAGCATCCTCCCTGGCAGAAGGCGGTGTCCAACACCCAGGGGCTGGACTGGCTTTGGGGAAAGGCAGAGTCCACTCAGGGCACCAAAGAGAGGGCAGTGTATGGTCACACAGGGTGGAATGAGAAGGTGGCAGGTGAGAGCTGTCTCTTCTGGGTACTTCTGCTTCTCCAGAGTATAGAAGGGCGGGCCTTAGTCAGGGAGAAGGAGGAGGAGGAAGGGACTGTGAATTGTGAGAGATTGATGGTGTTCCCTGGTCACTTTGGAATGTGGAGAGTTTTGGGAATCCCATGGTCTAGCCTGCCTGCAGCACAGGGAGACCCAAAGGAGACTTGGGGGCTGAGAGGCAGGACAGGAATCCCAGCATGGCTACAGCTTTCTAGACCCAGGTTAGACCAGCTTGTTCCTCCTATGCCAAACTCCTTTGTAAGACATCCCACGTCCTTGAGGATCCCAGCTCTGAGGGTCCTCAATTCTGTCCCTTCTCCCCACAGCCCAGAACATACTTTGGTTCCTTCTATTTCTCTGACATGGTTCTTGCTACTCCCGGGGTCTGGAACACACATCTCACCCTGCAGCTTACATGGCGCTGCCCTCAAGTTCTATCTGTCTCACTTTTGAAGACTCTGCTCGCCTCTCACAGCGCCCATGTAATGTCAAGAGGCACTCCCATCCCTCCTCGTCCAGCAGGTGTGGACTCATCAGTTCATCGCCTGTGCCTGGTCCTCTCTGTATCCCAATGTCATGCACCAAGCAGGCGTGGAGACAAGGTCCTTCAAGAAGACTCTACAAATGACTTCAAGATAGCTGGGCCAGGCTAGCAGATGTCTGATCATGACCCAGAGGTCTGATCATGGAGTCACTGGCCTGAGGGAAGGGATATAAACAGTAGCCAGGAAGCTGGCCAAGGATTTAGGTCAGAGGAGAGCAGACTACATTATCAGAAGGAGCGGAGAGTAAGGATGGTGCACCTAGGTCATCGCATGCCTGGAGACCACCAGGAAGTTCTGGGGTGGCTCTGTGTTGTAACCCAGGCCGATATGGTGGAGTGGTTGGTTGTTGGGTGATACAGGCTTATGGAGGAGGGGTGCAGGAA
Source organism: Rattus norvegicus (assembly GCF_021556685.1). NCBI lineage: Eukaryota > Metazoa > Chordata > Mammalia > Rodentia > Muridae > Rattus > Rattus norvegicus. The sequence goes on from NC_141538.1 coordinate 157,831,962, forward strand.
GCAATGAGGTGTGTTTTAGCAAGAATTCTCTGGGAATCCTAGGCTTCTTAGTTCCATTTCCTTTTATTGTGGCAAAATACTCTGAGAAAGGCAGCTTAAGAGAAAGGGGGGTTTGCTTCAGTTCACAGCCCTAGGTCATAGTCTATCACTGCAGGGAGGTCAAGGCAGCAAGAAGTTGAAAATGCTGGTCACATCACATCTGCAGTCAGGAACAGAGGAAGGATGAATGAATGCATGCTGTGCTCAGCTTGTTTTCTCTCTCTCTCTCTTTTATATAATCCAAGACCCAAGCCTAGGGAATGGTGTTGCCCACTGCTACCACTGGGTCTTTCCACATTAATCAACATAATTGATATAATTCCCCATAGACATGCCCCATCCACACACACACATCAGCTATGATAAAAGCAGACTGGAGCTGTGAACTGGCTGTGTACTCTTTAGTGAACAGTCAAAATGAGCTCAGCAGAGGCCGGCAGGCACCCTGAGGCTAGTCAAATACCTCAGCCATCTTGTTTAGAGCTCAGGATGCCAACACGAGTAGACTTCAGCCAAGAGTCTGGGTCTGTTGTCTCTATTGATAAGGGACAGAAAGGTGTTGAGCACAGATAAAAACCAGAGGGAAACTTCTCTTTTCAGATGCAGGGCAAGTACACAGAAGTGTCTTATGTGGGAGCCAGAGTTACTGAATGCTGTACCCACAATCCTAAGATCACTTTGTGGTCAGTCCCCAGTGGCCCCAGTGTAGATGTGATGCTGGCAGAGCCCATGGTGACAGCAGTAGAAACTTTGGCAACCTGAGCTCTAGACAAGATGGCTGAGTGTGTCTGACCAGTCTCAGGGTGCCTGTCAGCCTCTGCTGAGCTCATCTTGATTGCTCACTGAGAAGTTCACAGCCAGTGCAGACCACCGCTGCTGCTAATACGATCCTGCTGAGGGAAGAGGAGATGGCTCGGTGAGGAAAGGCTTGCTGTGTGTGCCTTAAGACCTGAGTTCTGATTCCTAGAACCTACCTGGGCCCCTCTGCGACCTCCGCACTCCTGCAGTGAGATGGGAAGTGAAGAAGGAATTCATAGTGCAGCTCATGGGGCGGTAGCCTGGCATGTGCAACCGGAAACAAGAGATCCTGTGTCATACAAGTTGAAGGGTGGCAACTGACGTGAAGCTGACCTCTCCACATGCATGCACATCTGCACTCATGCATATGCATGCCCACCCATGCACACACGTGCACACATACACATACATGCACACACATACACACATGTGCACACATGCACACACAGCACACACATACACACATACACACATGTGCACACATGCACACACATACACACATACACACACGTGCACACATGCACACAGCACACACACATAGGTGCACACATACACACATACACATATGCACACATGTGCACACATGCATATAGCATACACACATGCACACATGTGCACACATTCACACAGCACACACATGTACACACGTGTATACATGCACACACACGCATACACACACATAAGATTCTAGTCATGATGATGGACTGACCATACACCCTGCAGCTTCAGACATCCATTAACAACACCAAGAATTCCCTAATAATTACAATCACGGCAAGAGTGAGTCACGGTAGGCCTGGTGGAGAAGAACAACCCTGTGCGACCCCAACTGCCTCTTCCACATGGCTTCAGGAGGCTCCTGTCACCCAGACCCAAGAGTCAGGATGTTGGGAATTTTTAGGTCCCTAGTGAGAACATGCTTATAGATGCTTGTGGCTCCTTGGTGGCCTCATCTGAAACTGGGGGCAGTGACAAGCTAGCCATAGAAATATGGACTGAGCCAGAAGGCTCCTTTGTCTGGCTCCAGTGATTCATCTCTTGCCTGGAGGGTATCTCAGATCTTGACCCCGGCTGTGATAGAGTGACAGATGTCAGCTGCTCCCTGTCAGCAAGAAAGTTTCTGATGAAGAGATTAGAGTTTGTCTGCAGGAGGCTACATCTGGGCCTTACACATATTGAAAACTTTTATTTTCAGTGTATGAATATCTTGCTTGTGTGTGTATGTATGTATGTATGTATGTATGTATGTATGTATGTATGTATGTATGTATGTGTATATGTATACCACATGCAAGCCAGATGTCTGCTGAGACCAGAGGAGGGCATTGGATGCCCTGGAACTGGAGTTACAGACAGATGTGAGCTACCATGTGCATGCTGGGAAATAAATGAACCTGGGTCCTCTGTAAGAAAGCTAAGTGCTTTTAACTTCTGCGCCATCTCTCCAGCTCCATTACATGCATTTTATTGAAAATGACGGTACATTTTTACAAATAGGCTTGTGGGATTTGGGGGGTAGGACTTTAGCTACCCCACCATCCCACCCCACCCCCCATTGCTGGGGCTTTGTCTGGCTTGGTCTTTTTTTTTTTTTCCCGTAGTTGGGGACCGAACCCAGGGCCTTGCGCTTGCTAGGCAAGTGCTCTATCACTGAGCTAAATCCCCAACCCGTCTGGCTTGGTCTTACACAGCTCTTGTGTGTACTGTCATGACCACTCTGGGCAACTAACTTCCCTCTTGTGTTCAGAACACCGGCTCCTTATTGGAAAGAACACGTGCTCCTTTGAAACTTTGACTCTTCCCCCGCCCCCCTATACTTTATTTATTTATTACTCACTTTACCTCCCAATTAGGTGTTTACAACCTCCCCTGCCTCTATCTTGTGAAATGGTCCTTGAGTTGTGGAAGGAGGAAGGGATGTAACATAAATGTCCCATTTAGGGCTAAGCATTCTCTAGTCTCCTGTTCTCTACCCCGTGGACCAGCTGCGGGTCCCCGTGTTAATGGCCATCCCCTGCAAAAAGAAGCGAGCGTCTTCGTTGAGGGTTGACACATGCAGTGACCTACAGACATAACTATCGGCCATCAGCAGTTGGCTTCCTCTGGGGCTTGGTTCCACACCAGTAGTGTAGAGAGGTTGCCCCTCCAGACTGTCCTGAACCCCCGCATGGTGGGGATGAGCCAAGGCTTACGCTGTGATCAGATGTTGGCCCTTCCCATCTGCTTTGAGTCTGGCTGGTGGGTGGGGACAGGTGTGGACTGAGCTAGCCTCTGAAGTGTCTGCAGTCTGAGGAGGTCACCATCTGACTCAGGGGACTCCTGGATGCTGAGTGATTTCCAAGTTTGCACTGAGGACAGCAGGGAACCTATCTGTCAGTAAGGCCTGGGTAAACTCAGGGCATCGCTCTTCTTCATGGCTCTGGCAGGGTTGGGACACACGAATAGGGCTTCTGATTCACCCTTTTCCAGCCACCTCTCCGAGGTGTCCCTGTGACTAGGGACGTTGTTGCAGCAACATTAGTACCACAGAGCTGCTAGGACCTGGCTTGTGTTCCCCTGAGGGCTTTTCCTGAGGCAATGACACTACTACTTGTAAACTGGAGCCTGAGGGAGGTCAACTGCACACGTACCTAGCCGCCTTCTGCGGGGAAGAAAACCAACCTGTGGAGAAGGAAGGAGGGGCCCAGCATAATGAAGATAATCCCATCCTGCTGTCCTTGGACACCCACTCCTTGTGTTCCCCCAGGAAGCAGCCGAGTCCCCTGCCTCACTTCACCGTGTTCATGCAGGACCTACCTCCACATTTGGACCTTTGGTCTCTGGATCCCAAAATGAAGGACCTCCTCCTGGTTGCCTAGCCTCTCTTTTCTCACCATCAGTTTCTTCATCTGTAAAATGGACACGAGGGTCCTGCCCTTAAACTTATGAGGGGAGAATGATGCCCAGCAGGTGCTGAGGGCGGCCAAACTCGCTGCTGTTGGAACCGACATGTGCAGGGCACGCTGAGGACAGACAAGACAGCCCGTGTAACAGACATGGGCTCAGCGTCTACCTTCTCCGAGGGCTGGGGTCCATCTCTGCGGGCTGCGCTGACTTCAGATGACATTAATACTGGGATAGGAACTGTCACCTCTCCTGAGAGGGCTGTAGGCTTTCTAGTAACCTGGTTGTGACTCTGGTGCCACCTCCCAGAGGCAGTACAGTGTCAGCTCAAAACATCTGATTGGCATTGTGTTCTTCTGGTTTGGTTTAGTTGTGTGTGTGTGTGTGTGTGTGTGTGTGTGTGTGTGTGTGTTTATACATGTTCCTTTGGGTGTGAGCACATGTATGTGTGGGTGCATGTACATATGTGTTTAGAGGCTAGAAGTCACTATAGGGTGTCTTCCTTGATTCTTTTTATTATTATTATTATTATTATTATTATTATTATTAATTTGGTAAATGTTTTTATTTCGATTTTATTTTACTAGTATGAGTGTTTTACCTGTGTTTATGTCTGTGTACCATGCATCTACCTGTTCTCCCAGATGCCAGAAGAGGGCGTCAGATCCTTTAAGACTGGAGTTTCAGATGGTTGTAGGTCTTCATGTAGACGCTAGAAACTGAACCCTGACCCTCTATAAGAGCAGCCAGTGCTCTTAACCTCTGGTTCATCCCTCTAGCCCCTTCACCTTAATTTCTGATACAGTCTCTCAATGACTCAGAAGGTCGTTGACCCTGGCCAGTTTGGCCTGTGTGTCCCTAAACCCCTCTTGCTGTCCTGGGGTTGCACATGTGTGCTACAGTACCTGGCTTTTATGTGGGCGATGGGGTTCTCATGCTGTGTGACAGACACCTCATCATTGGAGCCAGACCCTCAGCCCCAATTCCTGTTTTATCGGTGGGGAAACTGGGTCTCCAAGAGCCCTGGTATTCTTCCCCCAACCTCCAAGGGGAAAGCCACCTCATTGAAGCTCTGGACTTCAAGCGAGGAGAAGGACGTGTGTCCTCCAGACAGGACTTCAGGCTGCTTCAGGAAGAATCTGGAAAAGGAATGGCCAAGGCTGAGATGGTTTTGCCTTCCAGAGGGAGCTGTGGATCAGGTGAAGGTGTGAAAGGTGAGGGAGGCCTTGTGCTGATGGACACGTGACAGAGATTTGACTGAGCCCAGAGGATCAGGGAGAGGAGCGGTCTTCCATCAGCGCTCTCAACACATTGCTGGCACAGTGTAGGATCGAATGGTGGGGTTAGTGTCTGTTAGCATTAACCGTGCTTGAATCCACTACTGCAGCGATCCACTTCCGGGGCTGTATCCAAGATGGACAGGTGCCTAAGTTCACCAAAGGCATCTCTGAGAGGCTCTGTAGCAGCACCCAGCATTCCCAGTCTAAAGAACAACCCAGGTGCCCACCTGCAGCAGGACGACTGAGTCCACCCCGGTGGGTCCATAGAATGTGACACCACACAGACGAGGAACAAAACGCTGCCGAGTAGCACTGTGTGGGCGAATCTCACGTACAGGCTGAGAGGAATAAGCTGAGGACATCGTGTACGTGAAATCCTAGAATGGACTGGAAAGGAATCAAGGGTGAGAAGAGTATTCACACCTTGGGAGCGGGAGACTTGACAGGGAACAAGAAGGCGCTCATCGATGTGTGGGATGTGGTTCGGTGAATAACTGCAGGTTTATAAATTCATTGAGCTGTACACTTAGTACATTCACCAAATGTAAGTTATGCTTCTGGGCAGAGTCAAAATAGGAATCAAAACAGACTCCCAAAGAACTGAAGTTATAGAACGCAGGAGCCGGCCAGAAAGGCTGGGAACTGAGTCCTGGAGGAGGGGCCACATGTGCAAGGGTCCAGTATCAGGAGAACACGATGGAGTTGCTTTGAGGGACACAATGGAGAGCCTGGGCTACGGGTTCATTGATGACACCACTGTCCCTTTGCAGCAGCTTCTTCTTCTTCCTCTTCTTCCTCTTCCCTTTCTTTCTTTCTTTCTTTCTTTCTTTCTTTCTTTCTTTCTTTCTTTCTTTCCTTCTTTCTTTCCTTCTTTCTTTCCTTCTTTCTTTCTCTTCCTCTTCTTTCTTCTTCTTCCTCCTCCTCCTCTTCCTCCTCCTCTTCCTCTTCTTTCTTCTTATCCTTTTCCTCCTTCTCCTCCTCCTTCTCCTCCTCCTTCTTCTCCTCCTCCTTCCCTTCCTCTTCCTTTTGTTCTTCCTCCTCCTTTTCTCCCTTCTCTTCTTCCTTGTCTTTTTCTGTATTTTGGTTTGTTTGTTTGTTTTTGTTGTTATTTTTTTTTGAGACAAGGCTTCTCTCTGTAGCCCTGGCTGTCCTGGAATTCACTTTGTAGACCAGACTGGCCTGGAACTTAGAGATTTCTCTGCCTCTGCTTCCCAAGTGCTGGGACTAAAGGCGTGTGCCACCATTGCCCAGTTCATCCGTTGCTTCTCTGTGCCTCTTTTCACTCATTCGAAGGTTGCCGAAAGCACAACTCATTCCTTTACCCCTTGATGATATTATGAGGGGGGCTATCAAGATGGCTTGGTCAGGAAGGTGCCTGCCACGCAGCCTAAGGTCCTGAGTTCCATCCCTGGGACCCACATCATAGAAGGAGAGAACTGACTCCTACGGTTGTCCTCTGACCGCCACATGCGTGCAGTGGGACATGAACTCACGCTTCCCGCCCCTATATACACTAAATAAAAATGTAGACAAGAGGGGTTGGGGATTTAGCTCAGTGGTAGAGCGCTTGCCTAGGAAGCGCAAGGCCCTGGGTTCGGTCCCCAGCTCCGGAAAAAAGAAAAGAAAAAAAATGTAGACAAGAAAAGAAGGTGTTGTGGGAGGGGATATAGTCACAGCAGGAGGGGCTGGCTGGGAGGTTGGGGCTCGACTCAAAGCTGAGCTGTCCTGTGCACTGTGTCGATGGCTAAGTCCATTCCTCCTGTGGGTCTTGCTTCTCCATCTGTAGGAATGATCTTTGATGGATGATGTTTTCATGGGGGTGGGGAAAGGAAACATTCAGCATGACGCCTGCCCTTTTTGGGGAGCGAGTGTACCCCTGTGTGAACATGGCCATGTTAAGGACGTCAATGCTCTCAACGCACAGGAATGGCAAGGCCTTCCTCTGGTTCACAATTGCCCTTTGATACTGTTATTGACCACTTCCTCCTCAGGAATGTCTGCAACCTGAGGACGCTCTCTACGGAGACCCCCACTGACGTTTGCCAACAGCTCCCCTTTCTGCCATCTGGATATAAGTGCACTGAGCCTCAGATGCTGCAACTCCGTCTGAGCCCTCAGCCCACCCTGTCCTAGCTTTCCTATACATATGACTGTCACTGTGTGCCTGTGTGTCTGCAGTTTCTCCATCCCCGTGGTCTGAGTGAGATCAGTCCTGTGGGAGTCATGGATAGAGAGGCTGATTGCAGGGTTCTCAAGCCCTATGGCCCTCCACAGAGTGATCCAAGATGGCCTCCTGTGAGCCAGGCAAAGAGATCACCACTGCCCAGGACAAGGTTGGAAGAATGCTGGCTCATGACAATTAGCATATCACAGCAACTCTAAGCTGTCACCACCTCCACTTTACAGAAGGGAGACCTGAGGCATAGGGGTGTTGAATAACTTAAACCAAGACCACACCGTCAATGTCTGTGGTGCCTGTTCCCAACCACATTGTAGGACAGACAGTGGCCCCCAGGTTAGCATCCTCCATTGCGAGGAGCCACCGGGGGCTCGGAGACTGCTGACCAAGATCAAACCTGTCAGGGCAGCCGGCAGAACACTCCAGCGCCCTGGCTTTAGTGAGATCCACACCCTTTTCTAGGAAGGTGAACTCACCCAGAATCATTGTGCCGTGAGCAGAGAGCTGAAGCCGTGTTGTAGCCTGGAGGTCCCAGGAAAGGTGAGGTTCATGCAACGTGCCACTGAGCCCAGATGAACTCAGCTCACCTTTTCTGCCAAGATTTTTTTTTTTTTTTGGTTGCTGTTGTTGTTTCTTGGGGGGAGGGGAAGCCATGGGGGACATCTCAAGGACAGAGTCAGTGCAAGTTAGGGATACATTTTCATCTGGCACTGTGAGGACTCATGGCCACTCCCTCCCCAAGGGGACTTGGTACCATGATAGTTTGCAACACTCTTCCATTCCACCGGAGAAGAAACCTGATTAGAATGTTCTAGAAACTGAAGCCTGGAGGGATGAGAGGTAGTAGACTGAACTTAGTCAGCAGAGGGGGTGCTGGGCAGAGCTGAAGGAGATGCTTCTCAGTGCTTGGTGGGCTTTCCCTGTTTGCTTAAGCAAAGCGACCCCAAACCGGTGTGGAGTGACTAGAATACCATTGCTTGTCAGGGTGGCCAGGAACTGTGGCTTCAGAAGCATCCTGCTCTTACGTGGGCTGCAGCGTGTGGCAGTTGATCTTGGGTCTGGGCACCGAACGTCTGCATCTAGGCAAACTAGAAGGCTGTTGGTCCCCTGCCTGGTGGGCACAAAGAGCAGGATACACATGGCTCATCGCTCGGTATCTATCACTCTGTGGAGAATGAGCGGCGTCCCAGCTCTGTGGTTTGTATGCATTCTGTCTGTATGTATGGCTCTGTTGGAGCCTGCCAACCTCGACTACTATTTCTGTGGTCTTCTTCAGATCTGGCCTCTACTCAGCAATCTCCTTCACACTCAGAAGCACCCCCTCCAACACCCTCCTCAGCTTCCACTCCGGGACTGTGCCCAAGCAGGAGTCCATCCAGGGTCGTGGGATGTCTAAGCTCCTCTGGGCTCAGGACAGAGCTGTCCCTTCCCAAGAGGGTTTTATACCCACAAGGGCAACTTGGTAAGATAGAGCTTTTCCCAGAAAAGCCGGTAGGAAGCCACTTTAGAGGTGTGGCTCCTTCCCTTCCAAGCCATGGGCTTCTCGGACGTCTCGTAAACACTATAGTGCACGCTCAACAAGACTTATGGGAATGCATCGTGAGGGCTGCAAATGGTGGTGCATGTCTTTAATTCCTGCATCCCAGATGCAGAACAGAGAAATCTCTGGGAATTCAAGGACAGCCTGGTCTATGTCTAGAGTTCCAAGACAGTCAGGTCTACATAGAGAGACGCTGCTGTGTCAACGAACACACAAAGGAATGTATTTTGAATGCCGCTGGAAGAGTGCTCACCTAACTTGCACAAGCGTCGATGCATAAACAATCCCAGATGTCCTGTGCGTGTAATCTCAGCACTTGGGAGGTGGAGGTTGGAAAACCACAAGTTCAAGGCCAGCCTAGGCTACGTAATGCCGTCCTGAAAAACGAACAAACAAAATGTACATCTTTTTGTTTTTTGTACTCGGACAAAGTTCATGCAGCGAAAACAGTTTAAAATGCAAGTCACCGAAGAACTGAAAAAGCAAATTTGTAGCATCGTGAGATTTCGTGATATCATTTCTTCATTGGCACATTAAATAACGGGCTTGGGAGATGGCTCAGTGGGTAAAGCCCTGATGCTCTGAGGTCCTGAGTTCAGATCCCCAGGACCCATGAAAGACTGAGTTCAGTGGCAAGCATCTGTAGTATTCCTCTAAGATAGGAGGAGACAGGAGAATCACCAGAACCTCCAGGGCCAGCTAGCCTGACATGCAGAGTATCTAACAAGAGGTCCTGTCTCAAGTAAGGCGGGAGGTGAGGACTGAGGTTGTGTGAGCATGTGTGCGCACACGTGTGCTTAAGTAGTCAAGGGCTTGCCGGACAATTGGGATGTCCTGCGTCCCATCCCAAACACTAAAACCAAGCAAACAGACAAAGCAGTAAGCCCAAGTCAACGTTCAGAATGTTGGGATCTTAGGTCTCAGGATATCTACAGCAACGATCACGACATGGGAATATCTGATTTCCGGGGGAGTGACAGGATCACAATGACTTCTTCATTCAGAATCAAAGGAGATGTTGACTAGCGTTCAAAGACCAGCAACCATAAGGGTGGAGAGTGGGTCCACCCCAGTGTCACAGCCCTCCCAAAATTCCATTCTCAGTCCATGTGGGAGCCCAAGAGCCACCACTTCAAGGCAAAGTGTTCTTGACTCTTGGGGGTGGGTAATGGCGGCATCAAAGACCGTGTGATCGAAAAGTTAAGAGCAGTGACCAGGTAGGCTTGGATTCAGAGGAGAAAGATCATCAGAAGGGAATGCCAGAGCACAGAGCTAAGTCCATTTGGCAGGGAGTGAGGGACAGCAACATGACCAAACCTGAAACACAGCAGTAACATCAGAAGACAGCACCACCCCAGGGCACCACACTCTTTCTCCTCTGTCACAAAGAACACCAAGGCATTGTCCTATGAGACAGGCAACCTTACATACAATCAGGCAAGACAGATACATAAGTTAGTGACAAGACAGAATGGCAGTGAGAAAAACAAAAGACGTGGTTGGAAGAATCTAGAACACACCACATATCTCGTTAAGAGCTGACAGTGTGAGCCACAGACATTCAAGGTGGGGCCTTCCTTTAGAAAGTCTGTGGCGAGGACCAAAGGCCAGCAGCTCGGAAGACTGGGTACAGTATGCTTTGAGATGGTGGTACTGCTCAGGTCTCACTGACCTGCTCTGTAAAATGAGGATAATACTAAAGTGGGTGCCTACTGTGTGCTAGTGCTTGTAGTGGGTGCAGGAGGCACTTGGAGATTGCAGGAAACACTTGCTTTAGGGTGGTAGGTGCGAAGACCACGTGATGGATGGATGGAGCATGGATGGAGAGGTGCATCCTCCAGATAGGTGGTGCTCCACACTGCAGCCAGGCGTTTGAGAGAAATAAGGAATAGGCCCTCTGCTCTGGGCTCAGCTACAGCGACACAGACTGTGACAGTGTTGATAGGAGAGGTGGTTAGTCAGAGTTGAGGACAGGAATGTTGGGAGGTTCATTGCTTGCTCTTCCCCAACCTCTCTCACATCCCTGCTTCCGTGGTCTGCCACGGACTAGCGGACTTAAAGGCTTCGAGAAGCCCTGGACCTGGCTGGTAGGGGACAGGAAGGCGACCAAGGCCTCTAGAGGCTGGAGTAAGGGAATGGTTTGCATGCATCTTCGCACACTGTGGTTGCCATACCTTTACAGGCCACAGTCACCCGCAGGCCTGAGAATCTGGGGCAGGGAAATTTGGGGCGCAGAGGGAGGGGAGGCAGGTAGTTAAGCCCGCCTGGCAGACTTGGTGGTGGAAGGCTCCCCAGGAAGGGAAGTGAACAGACCCAGGCCATCTGCCTTTTCAAGAGGCTGCAGCGCCCGGCTCTGCCGCGTTCTCGGGTGCAGTTTCGCATGCAGACTGCGTTAGATCATCTGAACCCCGCTAGGCCTGCAGCGCCGCACGCAGGCGAGGGTTTTCTGGGCCGTTGCTGGGCGGAGCCTGAACTGTGGACCAAAGGCGCCTCGCAGACGAGTGGCGCAGCTAGTGGGTGGGCGGGGTCCAAGGACCGATGGGCGTGGCTGTGGCTGGAGGCTTAGGAGCAGAGTCTCAGCGGGGGAAATCGCTGCAATGGGCGGGGGGCGTGGCCTATGTCCGCAGAGGGCGGTCCAGGCGAGGGGGCTAGGCCTTCGCCTATAGAAGGCGGGCTGGGCAGGGGCGTGGCCTTGGCCTACGGAGAATGGCTAGGCAGGGGGTGTGGTCTGCGTCTGCAGAGGGCGGGCCCTGGAGGCGTGGTCTTTGCCTGCAGAGGGCGGGGCTCGCCGCAGAGGGGGCAGCGCCGGCTGAGAGTCCTCTGCGAGCCGCTTCTGCGGCCGGTCCACAGCAGCTCTGACAGTCGCGGCGCAGGCACGGGACCCCTACCAGCCCCACGCAGCCACCGCAACGTCCGGCTCGTCCCACCATCTCTCCCGACCCTGCGGAACCACATCTGGACACTACCCCGGCCGCTCTGGAGCCCGCGCCCGCCCTGGCCCGGCCGCGCCGGGAGCCCGGCCCCGAGCTGGAGCCGCATCTGGAGCCGCGGGCCCGGGGCCCTGAGCCACGCAGCCGGCGCATGGTCAACTCGCTGCTGTTCGGGGAGATGGCCTTGGCCTTCGGCTGCCCGCCGGGGGGCGGCGGCTGCGCAAGCGGCGGCGGTGGTGGCGGGGCCGGGCCCGGGCCCTCGCCCGTAACGGCGGCACTGCGGGACGATCTGGGCTCTAACATCCACCTCCTCAAGGGGCTCAACGTGCGTTTCCGCTGCTTCTTGGCCAAGGTGCACGAGCTAGAGCGGCGCAATCGGCTCCTAGAGAAACAGCTGGAGCAGCAGCAGAGCGAGCGCGATCGGCGGCTGCGCTACAAGACCTTCTCCCGCGAGCAGGCCGTGCAAACCGGGCCGGAGCTGCTGCGGCCGCCGGCTGCGGGCGGCGGGCAGGCCCTCGGCGCGGCCACCGGCGTCAACGCCAACGCGGTGGCCCTGGGCGGCCTGCCTCCCGGTGGCGGCTCGCACCCGCAGCACTACGGTCGCCTGCCCGGGACCATCTGGAGCTACACTCAGGTGCGGCGCACGGGAGGCGGCGGCGTGGAAACGGTGCAGGGCCCCGGCGTGTCCTGGGTGCACCCGGACGGCGTAGGCGTGCAGATTGACACCATCACGCCAGAGATCCGCGCTCTCTACAACGTGCTGGCCAAGGTGAAGCGCGAGCGTGACGAGTACAAACGGAGGTGAGTGGACGCGCCCCTCCTCCGCCGCTCTCAGGACCGGCATCAGGGCCTGGAGTGTGGGCTGCGAACTGCGGGAGGACTAGGTTATCTAAATCCACAAGCTCAGGGCGCGCGGGATACCTGGACGCTGACCCCTGGGGCCAGGCACATTGTTTCCCAGGGACGTAATAACCAGCGGACTTGTGGTGATCTCATTTTGTCCACATGACAATGCGGTGTGAGGCAGCCTTGTCCCCATATTGCAGATGAGGAAACTGAGGCGAAGAGGTACCAACCAAGTGACTTGCCCAAGGCGTCTTGGCTAATCCGCGGTGAAAGTCAAGACTTGATCCCTTGATGGGAGTCATGGCTGGTGTCTCCTAGCTTAGGTATTCCCCGAGATGTAGGTGGTAGATTCCATTTCCCAAAGCAGGTATAGAAAGAGGGAAAAAAAAAACTCAACTAGCTCATTGTCTTTGTTTGTCCTTGAATTTAATAAGCTCACATTTGAAGATGAATGGATCTGTCTCTAGAGCCCCCAGGGTCGCCTAACTTGTTCCAGGTTTCTAAGGCCCAGATCTCTGGGCTGCAAAATCAAAATCAGACATCGGCCTTTTAGAAATTCATCCTCTTCTTCATACTTTACCAAGTCTCATGGTTTATTGAGTAGGTCCCATGAGTTCAGCCTAAGGGATCCCCTCAACCCCCCAGGGAAGAGGTACTCATGGGTATAATACTGGGTGAACCCAGATCATGGGGTCCGGCTGGAGGTCAGGAGCAGACTGCCTACAAGATTGCCAGTGTGTTCCTTGCAGTCCAGATTTCCTGGCTGCAAATACATGTTTTCTGCCCTCAGCCTCCTTGAAAGTATTGTCTGCTCAGCTTTCTGACACAAGGGGGGAAGGGGTCTGCGTAGAGGTCTCAGGTCTGTGTGGGGGAGGGGCCCTCTTGGTCTCAGGTTCCAATCTCAGACAGCGAGTGTAATTCTGGTTTTCTTGTCTTCACTCATGAGGGAGTGGGGTCATTCCTCTCTGAGAGCTGGGCCTGGGTCTTCATTCTTACCCTCTTCTGATGGGGAAGAAGTCAGATGTGGTTCTCATCGCCTGCCGGGGAGATTGTTAGCCACTTGGAAACCTATTTGCTCCTCAGGGAAATCTGGACTGCAAGGAGCAGCCAGTGTTCCAGGGAGGGGAGTGGGATGAAGCCCGTGTCCCAGGACGGTGTAAAGTCATCAAGCCGATGTTCTTACCTGTGGAAAGCAGGGAATAGAAATGGCTGGAGCCCCCAGTGCTGGTGCAGGGCCTGGATTGTTGGGGGAATACTTTTTCTTTCTGGCTTTGGGAATGTCCCCTGCCATTTCTAAAGAGGCCACTCTCTGCCCTTGGTGGTCATCCCCATCAGGGCAGTCTAGGGAAAGAGACACTTGCTTTAGATGGTGAAACTCCAGGAGGGTTGGGCTGGCCCTCCTGTCTGCCACCCTTGACTGTATAGTCATGACATAGGCTTGCGCCGCGTTTGTTTAATCATGTGTGTGCTTTTTGGTCCTGGCTACTAAGGTGACAGAAAGCTTGTGCCCAGGCTTCAAGGGGGATGGATTGCCATTGAGCAACGAGCCGTTCAGGTTGCACCCAGGGTGTGGGCTGTGATGTCAGCTTCTGGCACCATCCTGGAATGAGGCAGCCCTGCTGAGACAGGTGGAGTTCGGGCATCTCTCTTCCCGCCTTTCTGGGAGGTTCCTGGACACCCTCCTACCTTCTCTGAAGTTGATTCAAAGCTTTGGATTTTTCCAAAGTCAGTATTCTGTCTTGCCGAGGACTCAGTTTCCCTACCTGTAAAGCAAGGTGGTTGGACAACAGCTGTGTTCCTTGAAGCCCTGGGCTTTCTTGGTGATAGTTTAGGAAAAGCTCTTGGGTAATTAATAAAAATTATGAGGGCCTGTGAGACAACCCAGCGGGTAAAGGTGCTTGCCGCTAAGTCTAAAGACCATAGTTCTATCCCCGGGACCCACACTGTAGACAGGGAGACAGGGAGAGCCTCTCTTACAAGTCTCTGACCTCCACACATTTGCAGTGGCACAAACGCACACACAATATCCATGCACACACACACACACACACACACACACACACGTGTAATTTTTCAAAAACACCCCAATACACCAAAATGTTAGTCCAGTCATGAAGGCGCTCCTGCTTTTACATTGATGCCAATGCACCTGGTCCCACCAGCATGCTAACTCTTAAATAGTTGGCTTGCAGTTAAAGCCTCTTTCTTTGGACACGATTGCCTGCTGATCAAGCAGGCCGCCGACACAGCTGTCCGCCCACCCGAATGTGACAAGGTACTCTTGACTTTTCTGCTGATGGCCTCATCGATTGCCTTCACTGAACCTAGAACAAGTTAACTTACATATTTGAGTCTGTAATATAAACACATACAGAAGAACCTTCTGTTCTCACTTGCTGCTGTATGGAGTTTCCCCTATGAGTATTCTTTCTGGAAGAAAGTAGGAAGGCAGTTAGCTTTTTTTTTTTTAAAAAGAGTTAAAAAGAAAATCTCTGGGCTGCCAAGGCTTGTCAATATATGGCACTCCATGACAGAGCACTTGCCTAGTGTGCGGGGAGATTGGGTTGCAGTAAGTAACTATATCTGAGCTGCCAGTCTACCTCCGGCCCTTTGACTACTCAGAGGTCACAGTTCAAAAGATGAGACTAAGGCCTTTGACTGCCTGGTCTCTAGACTACCAAAGGCAACATAGCTTCCTGGGGTGTCTACTGTGGAACCCCGTGTTTAGCACTGGAGGGAAGGGCTCCAGGGTTCTCCACATCGATCCAGAGGACCTCAGAGGCTCCTGCTTGCTTCACTAAGTGGTAAACTAGTTGTATAGACGGGTCTAGAAGCTGCAGGTGTCTGTGGTTCTGTCTCATGACTCGTTCCTAGCCATGTGCACCTGAGTTTCCTGGTTTCGCCGAGGTAGAATCGGTCCATCTTAAAGCCACCCAATTTAAGTGTAGCAATGATTTTTAGAAAATATAGAGCAGTGTACCCTTCTCCGGGGTCTCGTTTTAGAACACTCACATCCCCCCCCCCAAATTCCTTCCTGTCCATTTGCAAACAGCTCCCCTCTGGAGCAGTCGCCAACCTGCCCGTGTCTCTGCCCATCTGATTTTTCTGGATGACTTAGAACTGAATCCCATGATATGTGGTCCTCCGTACCTGACTTCGTTCACAGAGGCTGTGTTTTAGGGGGTGGGTGGTTGTACTTGTGTATATCTGTAGAGTATCCCTCCTTATTTCTAAATCACGCATACGGATAGGTATGGGTCTGTCTGTTCCTTCACCTTACATAGTCTTGGGTTCCGAGTTTTAAGTCACCCGAGTGCTGTCTGACGTGGTCTTATCATCAGCAACACCCGGCTGGTTCTTTGTGTACACCACCCAGAGCAGAGCTTCTGGCCCCAGAGTGCCCCCGCCCTGGCTCTGCTCACCGCTTCTTTGGTTTCTCTTTGGCCCAACCTGCTCTTTACCTCGTGGGAAGTGTGGTCACCGAGATTGTATGGAGGGCAGAGTTGTGAAGCGTTGATCTGGAAACCAAAACAAACATTGCTTTCTGTCACCACCCAGTCCACCAAGATCTCTTGTTCTGAGTTTGCAAGTCGGGGGCTTTCCCTGGGGGAGAATCCTGTCGAAATATCTGAACTTTAAATACATGGGTTTTCTGAATTAGCCTCCGAGGGACCTGGACTCTCTGGGTGATCCCTGGGTCTGTGTCATGGCTGATCTTTCTGCTTTTTCTGATGACTTTGTGTTTATTGTGCCTTCTATAGGTTCTGGGCATCCTGTCTCTGCTTCCGATGACCAGAGTCTATTACCATGATCTGTTCCCATGACAGCCTCTTTCATTTATTGGAGAAGGAGGGTGGGTCACTTTATGGTTGTCAAGCAAAAGTTTTATGTAGGTCCCACTGGCTGTTGTGGGGAAGTTGTCACGGCTGTTCCAGGAAGTAACAATTACTGGTAGAGGCAGCCCAGCTGTGTACAGCGCATGGTGACTTTCTAGTGTCCCAGGTTCTAAGCCCCTAGCCCTGTAGGCCCTCTGTGATTATGGGCTGGCCGACTTTCTACCCTTCTGCAGATAGACAAGCAGACTGTATGTGCTTTTGGCTGGCTTTGTCCTTGGTGTTCGGGGGTATATGGAGGGCTGTCAGAGCATCTGAGGGACCTTGTGGTCTTTTATCTTGGTGGATTTCAAGTGGGCCCTTTAGATCCGCAGAATCCATAGTAAAGAGCCTCATGGGTGAGTCTGGGGACAGTGGGAGGCTGAGCCCTGGGCATTTAATCTGTGCCAACCGCAGGCTCTTTTTCCCATGATTCTAAAGGATAGCCTGTATGGAAACAGGTTTGCTATTGATAAAAGAAATTACAGAATTCAGCTGTGTACTTTCACATCAGAGGTGGGGAAACTGAGGCCTGGGGTGGGGTGGGGAGCTGCCATCCACTGCTGGCTTCTGGAAGCCCTTTTAACCGACACTGTTCTCATCCTAACTCTGATGTGATGCCCACATCTACCTCCAGCAGGGCCTCCTCAAAGGCTTTCTACCTTTTCCTTCTTCTGCTGCTGCTGTTCTCAGAATCTTTTTAAAAAGCTCGTTCCTAGGATGGGAGGGACTTCTGTCACAGCTATTTCTGACTGTGAGACGGAAGGGGCTGGGCTCTTAGCTAAAACGGAGGGCTCCAAAAAGGGATGTTAAGTGGGCAGCTGGAGTGTCCCTGCATTTCCCAGCATGCCCCAGGGAGGCCCTCCAGCAGGTGGGTACTGGCCACTTAGTGCCCCCAAGCCCCAAAGACTGTCTCAGAAGATTGTCTCCAGGTCTCGGAAGCTCCCAATAATAGGGTCCTTTAATAACAGGGGTCTTAATTTCCCAGTGAGGTGGCCTAGGGTGGTAAGAGAGTGTTTGAATCCTGACTCTGCCATTCTGTGTGACTATGGGCATATCTCTTGGCCTCTCTGAATGCATTAGTTCTTTGGTGAAGGCCTCCAGTCTGTGAAGGCCTAGGAATGTTCTTTATTGTAGCCCACAAAGTCTGTTCCCTTAATTTATAGGGCTCTCTGGGCACAGCCCTGGGCTGCCCAACAAATCCATTTCAGGACACGTTGCCTCTGTCTGTGTCCCCTGGAAGGCGCCAGAGATGGTGCTGGGGGTGGAGAGAAGCCTGGCCTCCTCTTTGTCCCGCCGAAGGGCAGTTTGGCCATCCTGGGAGTGATTTGTGCCTCCGGAACTCTCGATACCCAACCCCAGCCCTTTGTCTTAAAGGAACCCAACCCATGCTCCCTCCTTCTAGGACCTCGGTTCACTGGAGAACGGGGTTACTGAGTCTCTTGGCTGGCGAGGCATCTCCCTGGGGACAGATTTGGGAAGGACTCTCAGAGCCAGAGGGAGGGGAGGGGGGAAGGTCCCAGAAAAGAAGGGAAACCAGGGGACAGCTGACTCTGAAGATTCCTTCCCAGAGGAATGCAGGCGAGGCATTCGGCCGGCCCCACCGGATGCATGCCTACACATCCCCACCCCCACCCCCAGCCCCTGTACACAGTCACACGCACACGTGCACAAAAGGAACTCATACATGGTTGCAAGCACCCAGTCTCTGGCTTTGGGTCTGCAGCTTGTATCTCCACACGTGTCCTGTCATGTCGCTGTTGAAGGACGCAGGAGGGTAGAGCGGAATCTAGAAGACTCTCTTGCACGAATCCTTTGCTGCAACTGGACTCCGAGGCTCCCAGCAGAACTGATCGCAACCCTCCCTGCTGGGTATCAGATCCCGGAGGGTGGGACTTTTCGGTCCTGTCTTTTGTTGGCATTGGGGACATGAAGCCAGACTGGCATTCTGTGTAGTTTTGTGTCACAGATGGCTGGAGTCCCGAGACAGGACTACCCTTGGTCTTCCCTGCGCTCAGTAGTAAATGTGTGGACCCATAGTGTTCCTAAGGCTGCACCTCCTCCCACCCTGTAGCCCCCACACTCTGAACCCTAATAGGCCAGGATGTGTCTGCTCCCAGCTTTCTTGTGTTCACAATGCTCAGTCAGACCGACCAGAGTCCTCACTGAATAAATATTTGTGCAGCCTGGGAGGACTGCAATCTGGCTGCTGTGTGCTACTAGGCACCCGGGAGACAGGGAGGTCAGGTGACACAGACTGGGCATCTAGGGGCCTGGCATGCTGAGAGGTAGGGTCAGCATCTGGAGTCAGAAGGGCTGGCTTCAGTCCCAACACAGCAGCTCTGAGTTGGCGTGGTGCACAGGCATAGCACAGTAGTGAAAAGCTGTGTGAGTCTGGGCAAGGTGCTGAGCCTCTCCCAGTCTCAGTTTCCCCATCAATAGAGTGAGAAGGCTGCCCATTGTGGTGCCACACATCCGTCATCCCAGTGCTAGAGGAGCTGAGGCAGGAGGATCTACATGCGTTTGAGAACAGCGTGGGCTATATAGTGGGTTCCAGGACAGCCAGGACTCCAAGGTAAGCTTGCTTTAAAAAGCCAGAATCAATCAGTTGGATCAACAGGGGGGAGGGGGACAGAGCTAAGCTTGTGCCAGCATGTAGGAGGAGCCAATGGGATCACATGACTACAGAAGGGTACATACCTGAGGTAAAGAGCTATGTGGGAAGTTTGCAGGGTGGTGTGGGGGCTGGGCTGGCCATGTGTAGGCTGAGTACTGAGTGCCTGCTTGGGAACTGGGCAGTAGTTTAGGGGGTCATGCGTACTTCTGGGTACACCATCCTAGGATGTTTTAGGGAAGGTCTGGGGCTATGCGGGAGCCTCGGCTGGTGAGCATTTGGTTAGCCATGTCAGAGACCGATGCTCGCAGGGTGTGGTTTCTTTTTTTTTTTTTTTTTTTTTTGGTTCTTTTTTTCGGAGCTGGGGACCGAACCCAGGGCCTTGTGCTTCCTAGGCAAGCGCTCTACCATTGAGCTAAATCCCCAACCCCCAGGGTGTGGTTTCTTATCCAGTCCCTGGTACAAGAGAGGAACTGTCACCCAGCATAAAGTCAGCACAAGTACCTGGATGAGCCCCCTCCGTGGTGGTGTGGACCACTTGAGCCTGGTGAAGTCCAGGCCTTGCTCAGACCTGCCTGAGGGTGATAGGCCAACTTAGTCACTGGCAGCATCTGGCAGCTGAGACTCTGAGCTGTCCTACAGCGCATCCAGACCCCTTGCTCTTCAGAGAGGACCCTCATTTGGGGGAGGGGACCAGCTCCACATGAGGGGCTCATGGCTGAGTGAGCAGGGCTGTCTCTGGGTTACCTGTAAGATACTTGGTCGGTGCTCTTACTGCCTGGGCACACAGAAGGGCGTACCTGCTCAGGGCTCCCCGAATAGTCTTAGCCCCATGCAACAGTTTAGTGGGAAGGCACAGGGCTTCTCTGTGCAGGTTAAAGGCAGGCGGACGGTGTATCCCAGGCACTCAGTAAATACTCTTGTTCAAGGCCCTGGGTTCAGTCCCCAGCTCCTAAAAATAGAAAAAAGAAAAAAAAATTCCTGTTGTCTCTAGGCAACCAGGGGACCTGATAATGGCTTGAAAACTTCTTATGCATTCACATCAAGCAGGAAGGACATTTGAGGGCAACATGGGGCTGGGGACCCTCCCAACTTTTTGCTTCTGCTCACACTGTGAACTTTGCCGGGGCATCAAGAACTAGTCATCGGCTTTTCTTGTCTCTTTCTGGGGACCAAGAGCCTGGTAAGTGTGCTTGTCTGAGAAATTATTCTGTCATTCCACATGGCAGCTGCCGAGCATGTACCACACACTACATACCTGAGAACCAGGGAGCAGACAGCCTCTGCTCCTGGAGCTCGGTGTCTGGGGCTGACAGACGTGTCATATGATACTGCCATGTGCCTAGGGCCTGTCAAACAATGCCCATGCATAGGAACATGAGAAGCATTTCTTAGTTCACTTCATAAACAAATATTTATATGACATTCACCTGTGAGCTGACTGCCTTCAGAGAGGGTCACACGCATCTTATCACGAACCTCATTCCAACCGTGGGCGGGGGTGGGCGGATTGTGTGAGCAAAGTCTTCAGCCCGTTTTCGAGATGCCAAAACTGAGCCATTGAGGGAACCGGGCTAGGAGAGAGTTAACTCAGTGAGTCAGCCCTGAGGAGATCAGAGAAGGGAGCCCGCAGCAAACAGCTCTCCTGTTCCAAACCTCAGCTTTCGCTTCTGTGCAAGGGGTGAGCAATCTGACCTCAGGAGGCATGTGCAGATAGCCACAGTGATGCCTGGGGGTATGCCTGTGTGAATCACTCAGTGTTCGATCCTACATGGGGCCTCCTGACTTCAGTGCCCCCAGGATACTCCAACCTCACCCTTGACCTTGCCTTTGCCCCCACGCCTCCCCTGGACCTGACTCGAGTGCTGGATAGAAGCTGCAGAAGGAGCATGGAGCAGGGTGTTAGCAGAGCCCATCTGGGGAAGGAGAGCTGTGCGTGTTTGCAGAGTCTTTGCCTCTCAGTCTCTGTTCCTTTACCTGTGACTGGTCATGCACACAGGGTAGACTGCGTGAGGCACTCAGGGCCTGAGTGCCATCATCCCCTGGAAGCTGCTCTGGAAAGTGGGGCCCAGAGTGACAGTTATGTCTTGTTCTCTGCACACTCACCCCGTGGGCTCTAACTTTATGTTTGCCCAGCCTTTGCGCTGCCCACCTGTCGATTGGCGGGAAGAGGTTCCTGCAGTGGACGCACTGTCTTCTGCCTCTCTCAACGGGTTTTTACTTTTTCGGCTTATTTGAGGCAGTTCTTGGCTCCCTGCCACCTCTTCCCTGTCTTGGGGGAGAAGAAAGATCTGCTGGTCTTAGCAGACCTTGTGAAATCCCCTGGCAATCAGGCTTCTCTCTGAGCAGGGACAACATAGCTTTCCAGAGCCCATGGGAACCCCCTTTCTGCTCTGGCTCACTGTAGTACTGGGCTGAAGGCCATCTTGCCAGAGTTGGGGCAAAGTGGAAGTTTTGCAAAGTTGGGAGCAGAAGGCCCTGAAACTCTGCCTTGGGCACCGGCGGTGGGGTGGAGTGTCCCCAGGCCGGGGATCCCAGGAATTGCCCCAGAGGCAGCACTCCGGTTACATTTTGAAGGGGCAGTGGGAGAAACCGCAGAGAAAAGGGCTCTAGCTGAGGAGAGTAGCACTGCTGAGGCCTGGAAGGGAGGCTACTGCCAGGGCTGCAGGCTGGGACCAATCCTTGGTCTTTTATTTTTCCAAGCTCTTCTGGGTTTCGGTCCCCCTTGTGGTCTTCTGTTCACCTTTTCCCAAGTCTCCTCCAATCTTTTCATCTACTCTTTCTGGTTCTGGGTTCCTGTCTCCGTTCTTCATGGCTTGTGGTCCTGCTACTCATCCATCTGAGGTGAGGACGGGGCTTTGGTTCTGTACCCTTTAACCGGATGCCAGGCCTGATGGGCAGCTCTTGCTGCTAAGGAGTGTGTGTGTGTGTGTGTGTGTCTGTGTGTGTCTGTGTGTGTGTATCTGTATGTGTATCTGTGTGTCTCTGTGTCTGTGTGTGTGTGTGTCCGTGTGTGTGTCTGTGTGTGTCTGTGTGTGTGTGTATCTGTATGTGTATCTGTGTGTGTCTGTGTCTGTGTGTGTGTGTCTGTGTGTATGTGTCTGTGTGTCTGTGTGTCTGTGTGTATGTGTGTGTGTATGTGTCTGTGCACGTGTGCACATGCTTGTGAACGCAGGTGTGTAATGTGCCTGCTCCAGCTTGTGGTCAGAGCCTTTGTGTATGTCCTGAGCCCATGAGTTGTGGTGTTTACAGAGAGGTGGGATTGGGATGGAGGGGATTGGGATAGAGGATGTTGGCTGCTAGGTCTTAGAGGCCGTTGCTGGCCTTTGGGGGCCTAAGCTCAAATGCAGTGGGAGGGGGACCTAACTTTACCTCTCATGGTGCCCGTGTCTATCCCCACAGTCTGCGAGGCTCAGGCGCTCTTCATGACCTGTTATTCACCCCATTCCTCCCTCACCATCCCCATTATGGAGGGGCGATGCCTGCTGTCTTTTAAGTTAGGGTCTTTTGTAGCCCGTGGTGGCGACAACCAATGACCTTGAACTATTGGTCCTCCTGCGATCACCTCTCTGGCGCTGAGATTGCAGTCATGCACCACTGTACCTGGTTTATGGGCTGCTGGGGATGGAACTCTGGACCTTATGCATATTGGGCCACTGAGCCGTGTCCCTAGTGGGCCTTGGTACCCGCTGTCTTGTGAGAAAGACCAGGGAGCTATTTCTCAGGTTTCCTCTTTGCCCCGCTCATGTCCCTATGGAAGAACAGCTTCCTTGAGGTCACACAGGGAGGGGCTGGACCTGGGGCTCCCATGAAGTCCATGAGTTAAGGCGCTAATGAAAGGCTTGAAGTTGGGAGTTTGAAAAATACCCAGCAGATGGAGGCCTTCATGGGGTATGTGTGGATGAGGGTTGGGAATCCAGGCTGGGAATAAGAGGGGTAATGTGGCCTCCCTGGACCCCTGAGCCGATGTCCAGGTTGATAGCACTGCTGGTGGAACTTCATGGTTCCACAGAGAGACATTGAAGCTCAGCTACAGGGCTCATCTGCTTATACCTAAGGGCACCAAACCGGACTCGGCCTCACTTTGGGGTCTTGGGTTATTGGCTGATCCCCCATCTTGATCTGCCAATCACATGCACGTGGCGTTGTTTTTTTCTGTGCCTCAGTTTCCTCTCGAATAAGTCAGGTAGAGAGACCAACAGGGTCCCGGGCCAGCATAGGCACCAGAGTTGTAGCTTGAGATGTTGGTTTGAACTTTGGACTCTACATTTTCCTGGAGCCCCCTCTTTCTGCCTGGGGTGCCCGATGGGGATGCTTTTGCATTCGTAATACCTCCTTCTCTCTGAATATCCTACTTTGCTTGGCAATTGGGCTACAGGTGTCTTTAAAGACAATGTACTGAAAGTGCCAGGACTTACCTGCCCAGGGACAGTGGAGGTCTGAGCTCTGCAGGCTGTGACTGGCAGAGTCCACATTCACCCTGTGCCAGGTTCAAGGCCCTCCAACTAGCAGATGGTTCCTTCCCTAGCCTTAAGGTACAATTAAACTGTGAGGACTTAGAGATACTATTTCATCTGTCTTCTTTGGTGGTCACATTATCCCGTGAGTTGGCCTTTCACACAGAGTGGGAGCCCCCACTTAGACTCTGGCCACTTGGGTTCACCTCACAGCCCCCTCACCCTGGCAGCCTCAGTCTTTCTGTCTGGGAAGTGGGCATATCCCCTTAGACATAGGTTGTCACAGGGTTCTGTGACAGAATGTGTGACAGATGCTAAGGGGTGCTGGCCCTTAGCAGTACTCTGTCCTTGGCCCTCCCCAACCCCCACACAGTGGGAACTGGCCTACTTCCTCCTGCTCCCAAGGCAGAGCTGCCTTTTGTGTTCTGACATTTCCTCTCCTTAGCATGGCCAGTGAATAGGAAGTCATGTCCTTTCTCCTCTCCAGAACTCTGTCCTCAGGCTGACCAGGAGAGAGGGCATGGTGTGGCATTCGGGGCATAGGCTGTGGCTGCCAGGTGGCAGAAATTGGGGAGTGTCTCTGTCCCTGCCTCCCCTGGGATCTTGGAATGTCTCAGTCCCCTCTCTGTGTGTTGTGGAAGTGGCCCTGTTGGCTGCCGGAGGTCTGGCTCTGGGAGTGGGGGTGGGGGGGAGCTATTTACCCAGAGGACTTAGCTCATTCTACCAGACTGAGAAATGGGCTCATATTCCATGCCCTCTCCTTGGGATTGAGAGTCAGGAGTCAAATTACAGGGTTCTGTCTGGGCCCCAGGGGACAGGCGGGTGGCCTCCTGGGACCTCACAGAAGGCCTGTCCCAGGCCTTGGCAAAGGGGGTGACATTGAAGGTTGGCTCAGTGTTGTTTTCCAGTGCTGACGTCAGGGCTGGGGTTTAGAGTTTCCTCCTAGACAAAAGCTGCTTTGTAGCTTTGGGTGAGCTGAGCCCAGGAATCTCATTCCAGGTGGGAGGCTAGGTGGAGAAGAAGCAGGGCTGGCCACAGGAACCCTCAGAGGCCTGGCCACCCTCAGACCCAACACCACTTTGCTTCCGGGAGGCACCATGTGCCCCTTCAGATGAAGCCTCTTCATGCTACTAGGAGGGAGCTGGTCTCTCAACCCATTATACAGGTGGAAAAACTGAATCTTGGAAATGTAGCAACTGAGTATTTGTCTTAGCCAGAGAGTAGCAGAGCTGGCAGTGGGCCCGTGGGCCTGGGTGTCTTTAGCTTCCAGGATTCATCTCCCATCAAGCCACACCTCACCTCCAGCTTTGGCAGCATGTTTAAAAAAGTCAGGGCCCCCAGGAGAAGAACAGTGCAGGCAGAACTCAGCTTTCATCAGGGACAGGTCTGACTTCCCTCTCTGAGACTTTGGATCAGAGCGTGTGTGACATGTGTTTGTCTGTGTGTGCAGGTGTACCCACACGTGTGCACATGTTAGAGAGGGCCCCTCGACAGTCTGTCGTCACAGGAAATGATCCCAGGGAGGCCTGTGGATAGGTGTAAAGTAGCCATTCCAGGGGACACCTAGCACCTTTTTCTTCTCCTTTTCAGGATCCAGCCAGCCACCCATTTTCCATCTATCTAACCATTCACTTTTCCACCCAACCTCCCACCTGTCCATCCACCCATCTATCATCCATCCATCCATCCATCCATTCACCCACCCACCCATCCATCCATCCACTCACCCATCCACCCATCCATCCACCCATCCATCCATCCATCCATCCATCCATCCATCCATCCATCCATCTACCCACCTACCCATCCATCCATCTATCCTCCCATCATCCATTTGTCTATCCATCCATCCACCCACCCATCTATCCATCCATCCACCCATCCATCCCCCTATTCATCCATCCACCCGTCCATCCGTCCATCCATCCATCCACTCTCTATCCATCCATCTGCTTATCATCCAACTGTCTGTCCATCCATCTGTCCATCTGTCTGTCCATCCATCCTTCCTTCTTCTGGACGCCAGTGCTTGTTCTTCAACTTGAGCTTTGGAAACGACTCTGTGTTTGGGGGTTTTCCCAGTCAAAGCAGAGCAAGAAGAAGCCTTACAAGTTCTCAGATCCCCACCCCCACCCCCTTCTCCCAGAGAGGGGCCAGTGACTGTCCAAGTTACACAGTAAGTTCCAGGCAGAGCCAGTATTCAAGCCAGTCCTGTGTCTCCCCTTTCTACCGGGGTGACAGACAGCTGTCACCCTTAGCTGGCAGCTGCCTTAACTTATCCCCTTCCCCCTCCACTCCTTTGGTGTTTGGTCTGTTATGAGACACATCTAGGGATAGTAGAATACAGCCTTGGGCTGGATCCCAGATTAGTTTACCAGCTCTGAGCTGCCGTCCTCAACCTGAGTATCAATTAGTAGAACTCCTGGGAGCTATCTTTTCCTTGCTGGACCAGTTTGAGTCCCCCAAGCTAGAAACATTGAAAATCCTGCTCTCAGTTCATACTGCTCCTCTGGGCCTGCCCCTACGGGTGCCTTCCAGCAGCCTTTTCCATTGGGACAAGCCTTCTGGCCTCTAGACATAGTCCTGAATGTTTCGTTCTGCTTTGTGGTTTTCTATAGAACAAGGAGAGGTCATTTGAGCATCACTGCCTGGGGTATGAGGCAGCTCCATGCCCTGTCCTGAGGGTTTACCTTGACCCAGACACAAGCTAGGGTATGCTCTGTAGGAGCGTCTGCCTGGGCTTCAGGATCCGGCTGGAGTCCTGGAAGGGAGACGTACACCCTTCTCTGGACTCATGAACCCCTCAAAAATAGAACTGGCATGTCTCTCTGGCCCAGGCCTACCCTTCTTGGTGGGGAAACTGAGGTCTGGAGAGGTTGAACCCTCTGTGTGGCTATGGCTACTCAGTCAACACAGCAGAGTTGAATGCCAGCATTCACCAGTGGCCATGTTTCTGTTCGGACAGAGCCTGGACCTCGGTAGGAGGGGGCTGTTCTGGACTGGTATTCCAAGAAGGAAGAAACCAGTGCCTTGTACCTCCATAGATCACCTTCTGTGTGTGTCAGGAGGCCCGAGATTCCACTCCAGACCCTCACTGGGCCCCGGGGAGGCCCCTTAGTTTTTCACCCCAGGTGGGTGGCCAGAAGGCCTGAAAGTGCACTAGTAAGTGGTCAGAGGATGTGCTCTGGTGGCAGGGCAGGAAGGGGTTAAACAGTTCTGCCTGGGTTCCCAGCTGGTATCTTGGCCCCTCAGGTCAGCCAGGCCATCTGGCTGACAGATGCCTTCCTGTGTCCCATCTGTCCCAAGGCAAAGTCACCAGGAGGAGACCCGCCTGCTGCCTTTGTGAACCTGTGGGCAAGTCGACTTGCCTACTCTCTGTCCCTGTGAGTCTAGGCCACTTGGGAAGGGCCCACGGCCAACAGGCTGGCCTCCAGCCACTCTCCCTGATGCCTGGGGTCTCTGCTTTATGGTGAGAGAATCTGATCTTTCAGTAAAGATAGGCTGAGAGAGGTGCAGGACCAGGCCCAGGGTCACACAGTGGGTCAGTGTGGACAAGGCAGGACATGCACAGCTCTTGATCATAAGCTTATTCACCTAGCAAACATCACTTGAGGGCCTACTGTGTGCCTGATAATTGGAACTCAGGGAGTAGGAACTATGAGAACAAAAGTTCCAAGGGAGGAAGGGCACACTGTACCCTAGCACACACTCAGGGCCTGGATGCTGTGACAGCTCTTTCAGAAGCCAGCAACCGGCCCTGGGCACATCATCACAAGCCAGTGTTGTTACTCCATTTTACAGATAAAGCAACTGAGACTCAAAGAAATGAATTTAGGTTTGCTAGATTCACTGGCTGGGGGGTGGGGAGTGGTGGTGACTGAGTTGGGTCACCCTTGCTGGTTTGTAATGTGCTTGCCATATGAATATAGTGACCAGAGTTCAAGTCCAAGAACCCACATAAAAAAGTGGAACACAGAGGTATGTGCATGTGATCCCAGAGCTAGAAAGCAGCAGATGAGGGGTCCTTAGAACTTGCTGTCTGGCCAGCTTACCCTAGATGGCCAGCTCCAGGTTCAGGGAGAGATGCTATCTCCAAAGAAAGACAATAGAGAAGAAAGAGGTGGGCAGGAAAGAATGACCTCAGGCTTCCACACACAGATGCACACATGTGCATGTGTTCCCTACAGATGGACATACACATACATACATACTCATACACACACACACACACACACACACACACACACACACACACACACACACACACACACACACGTGAATTGGGTGGTAAAGGGTCCTCTATCGTGCTGCACAGTGGGTTGGTACTCTTGTAGGCTTGCCATGGACAGCACATGGGGGCTCTTTGGGCTGTGGAAGGAGCTACACAGCGCCACCCAGGCCTGGCAGTCCAGAGCGGGGCCCTTAGCACTCTGTATTTGGAACGTTAGTGAACCACCTGACGTCATTTCTGATCTTAGGGAAACTGAGGCACCCCCTCCTCATCCTTCTCCCTTCTAGTAAATCACCTGGCTTAAGAAAACTAGTCTGGGCCTTGGGGTCAGAGAGACCCAGGTTCAGATCCGGCCTCAGCCCTGTCACAGGACACAGAAGTAGAGGAATCTGCTGGCTGAGGACATGTGCCCGAGACCCAGTCACTTCCACTTCCAGTGCTGTGACCCCGGCAGTTGCTTTACTTCTTGGCCTTCGTGTTCTTGTCTTTAGAGCAAGCATAGTCGTAATTCCTGCCACATAAAGTACCTGTGAGCTCAGTTTCCCCAACAGCCCAAGGCGATAAAGACACAGGAGACTCCAAAAGGATACTGTGCCAGGGACCATGACATCACAGAAGTCTCTGCGACTCCTTGCTCCAGTTCATCCTCTCCATCCTGAGGGAAATGACTGCGTAAAGGAGACCTGGGTCTCAGACAGAGGTGGCAGTGACCCTGTGTGTTGAAGTGGGGTGCCTGTTACCCACCTCTGTCCTCCCCTCTGGTTCACCCCAAGTGCCGAGGTTACCATAGCAACCCAAGTTTGCTAATAAGAAACAAGTCTCCCTCCCCACTGAGCAGTGTTCAGTCTCTCAGCTCCTCCCCCTGCTTGGGCTAGCCCAGTCTAATTGCCAGTCCCAACACAGCCGGGAGCCTGCCTCTTCCCAGCCAATTAGACTGATGACGGGAGGGCGTGTGCAGGCACTCCCTGCTGCAACCCTTCTGTGGTTGCGTCAACCCTCAGGTAATTGGTAGGTCCTCTCAGTCTTCGGCCTGCCTCCTGGAGAAGCCTCTGAAGTGTCTTCTTCCCCTTGTCAGTGGCATGGCCTGAAGCACAGCTAGCATGACATGTCCTGCCAACTTCTGCGCTTCCCCTTGAAGAACAACCTGGACACAGCGTCCATTCTGACATGATGGCATCCTGTGTTCCCGGCTTTTTTTCTGACCTGTCTGGAGAGCCACTATGTACTTGGCCATTGTAATTTAATCCAGGCAGGGTCTCTCCCACTTTATAGATCAGGAGACTGAGGCCTGGGCAAGGGACTGGCCCCGTGTGAACCTGTCCTTGCCTGGCTATGGACCTGTCATTTGTCCGGGCCTTAGATGATGATAAACTCAGGGTCTGAGGCAGTGGCATGACTCTGATGGGACATCACCGAGCTTCTGCCTCACACTCAACCTGCTGCCACTCAGCCACTGGCAATAAACAGTGAGACCCAAGGTGCATATTAACTTTCCAGACTAGCTTTAGGGCTTGCTTTTCTGAAGGCTATAAACATACCCTGGGTGGGGCCCACACCCTGCTGGGCACAGGCCCTTGGAGTCTCCTGCTTCTGGACTCGGGGATCCAGAGACCGTGGTGCCCAGACCCACTGCTGGCTTCTGACACTGGGGACAGGGAAGTGGACAGTCACTGAGCGCTTGACCAGCATAGGCACTGAGGCATTGTCCCGCTGAAACCCTGCTGTAGCCCCAGCATTTCCAGAGCTGGTAGGCCCGGGTTTCAAGGTGGACAGGAGAGAGTGGCAGAGCTGTCCTGAATTGTGGAGCTGAGAGCTTATTTTTGATCTGAGACAGGCTGGATAGTTTAAACTCTGAGCTAAGGTGATCGGCAGGTAACAGAAATCCTATGAGCCCAGTGACTCGGAACCATGTACGTAAGAAGGAATCTGGCCCTGACCTAGGGGGCAGAAGGGATTTCCAGAGAAGGCGGTGTATTAGATGAGTCCTGAGCTGGTATTAGATAAAACACAAAAATAACAAAGGTGTGTGTGTGTGTGTGTGTGTGTGTGTGTGTGTGTGTGTGTGTGTGTGTGAACTTCTAGACCTGAGCTGACATTAGATAAAAAACAGAAATAACAAAGGTGTCTCTGTGTGTGTGTGTGTGTGTGTGTGTGTGAACTTCTAGACCTGAGCTGACATTAGATAAAAAACAGAAATAACAAAGGGGTGTGTGTGTGTGTGTGTGTGTGTGTGTGTGTGTGTGTGTGTGGTGTGTTTAAATTCTCCTAGACCAGTGGTTCTCAATTTGTGGCTCCTTTGGGGCTTGAATGACCCTTTCACGAATGTGGGTGGGTGGTAGGGTGGGGTGTTGGTTGCGATTAGATATTCTACATATTAGATACTTATGTTATGATTCATAACAGTAGCAAAATTACAAATACAAAGTAGCGACGAAATAATTTGTGGCTGGGGATCGCCACAGCTTGAGAAACTGTTATTAAAGGGTTGCAGCCTTAGGAAGGTTGAGAACCACTGTTCTGGACAGAGACAAACTCACATGCAAAGGCCAGAGGTGAGTGGGGTCAGGGGTCAGCTGGAGCTGGAGACAGGAATGGGGATCCTGCTTTTTCCTAGCTTCCTGGGCATCCAGAAATCATGGGCGCCACACCCACCAGCCCACAGGTGTTTTTTTTTTTTTCTTTTCTTCGGAGCTGGGGACTGAACCCAGGGCCTTGCGCTTGCTAGGCAAGTGCTCTACCACTGAGCTAAATCCCCAACCCCCAACCCCCAACCCACAGGTGTTAATAGACCCCATGACTTTAGGAAGGAGGATTTGGGTGGGGTTGTTGAATTAATATTTTCTGTTTGGCTCCCCTGATTTTTTGTTTTGTTTTGTTTTCCTCCCGTCCACTCTAAGTCACTGTAAAATACTCCTGCAGTTTCAAACAGTGAGTGTGTATGGGGTGGGGGGGATGAGCAGGTGTTTTGTTTTGTTCTTTTCTTTACGGTTGAAGTGGTTCTGACTGAATATATGTGACATGGTTCTAAAGTAAAACCAGTCAGGCAGAGGGAGAGTGTGTCAGTCTGTTTTCCATTGCTAGAACAAAACACCCGAGACTGGGCAACTTAAAAAGTTTGGTTTGGCCTGCAGTTTTGGAGACTGAAAAGCCAAGTGGCACGGCTCTAGGCTGTTACACCGGGGTGGATGACATCGCGGTGGATGACATCTTGACGGGTGAGAGCGAACCATTGCCTGGTGAGCCAGGAAGCAGGAAGCAGGGAGCAGGGAGCAGGGAGGGGCCAGGTTTAACCTTCTGTAACAACCTCTTGAGAGAACCAACCCAGGCCCCTGAGAACCTTAATCCCTTTCAAGGTAGGCCTGGGAATAGGAAGGAAGTCATTAGCTTGGGAACCAGGTGACCTGGATTATTGAAGTTTGAATCCTGGTCTGTCCACTGAAGGCTAGTGTGTTTTGTCCCCTCACTGTTCCCTGCTGGTCCCTTTAGATAGACAGAAGAAATAGCAGTTGACTGGGGCATTGCTTGAGAAGGTTCTGGGCCCTGAGAAGTGAGTTCATGGGCAAAGAACATTCCCTGACTGAAGAGCTCTTCTTTAAGTCAGTGACCTTGACTTAGTGACCTTGACTCTGTGTGCACACCTCAGTCTCTGCCCCTCCCCCACCCCCCACCCTGGCTCTGCAACCCTAAACGTTTTCTGAGCAGTGTGCTAGAGCACAGGGGCAGGGGTTTGAGGAGCCTGGAGCAGTACTATCACTGAGGCTAAGGAGTTGCACGGCCCTGGGCACAATGTTAGCCAGTGCTTTGGCCCGAGCCTCAGTGTTCTCATCTGTAAAGTGGGGTGATGGTGTCTGGCTCAGTGGTGCGAGGAGAACATGAGTTGGTCAAAGACTCAATGCATGTTAAGGATTGTGTGGACAAAGCAAGTCTCTCCTGCCTCGTAGGAGCACAGTGTCTGACCACAGGGGTAGCCGATGGACATTTTGGATATAGCAGCAGCGTACGCAGGAGAAGGCAAGGAGACAGTGGGAAGATCCTAGCCCTGGAAGAGGCTGGAAGTGGTGCCCCAGAAGCCTCACAGTGGCCTGCTACTTGGGACCCAGATTTCTTGCCAGAGAACACCCTAGAGTCCTTCTCCTTTGTGGACTGGGGCAGCGTGCACTCAGGCGTGGGCTCTGGTCAGAGGTGTTGGCAGCGGCATCGTTGGTCAGCATTGCTGTTTGGCGCTGTTTGCCCAGCACGTCGCTCAGGACTGTGGGACAGTGAGCATCCTGTAGCGGTCCCTACACTGGGAAGCAAGACAGACAAGGACACTGGACAACAGGACAGTGGCTTGTAAAACAGTCAGGTGACCCATGATCCTCTGGGGCCCACTTTGCCTGCAGATCCACCAGCTGGCCCAAAGGACACTCTCTCTTTGTTTGTTTGTGTTTTTTTTTTTTTTCTTTCTTCTTCTTCTTCGAGACAAAGTCCTTTATGTAGCACTGGCTGACCTGGAGCTTTCTCTGTAGACCAGGCTGTCCTTAAACTCATAGAGATCCTCTTGCTTCTGCCTTGAGAGCTCTGGAAGTGAAGGTGAGTGCCACTATGTCCAGCCGTGATGACACCGTTAACGCCTTGTGCCCGACATCAGCAGGCACCTCCTCCTTGCATTTCACATGGCCATGGTGGCCCTGGTTGGGAGTGACCTCAAAGGACCAGGCAGAGCCCACTAATGCTTGGGGTGCGTTGTGGGTGTGGCAGGCCCATACAGATGTTTGTCCGCAGAACGCTGGGTGGCATTAGCACCTGGCTTCTGTCCCCCTGCTGCCCATCCTGTGTGCTTCTGGTCCCCCACCCAGGTGGGTGGTACTTCGCTCACTGTCATGGCCATCACCAGTGATTATAAGGTTGGGAGCTTGGGGGCCACATAGCCTGACGCCATCTGGCCTGTCACAGAGTTTGTGAGGTATGCTCTCCGACTGGCTGTCATGAGAGGGTCCTGAGGCAGAGGTGAGGAGTGGTCTGCATGCCATGGCACGCCTGTTCTGGGCTCCCTCCATACAGTATGTTCTGGCATGGTTGCCAGCAGCCTGGACATCCAGCGAGGGTAGGTAGCTTGCTCACGCCCGCGTAGCTTCCTTAGGTTAGATCCATCCGGGACCTTCACACTCTAGAGCCCCTCCTCCTCTCTCCATTATTGATTTAACCTTCGGGGCTCACGTCCCAGCTGACTCAGACTTTGGTGCTCAGTACGGAACCATGCGGTTGCCCTAGCTGTTTGTCTAGGGACCGCAGGAATTGGTTGCTGCCTGCTCTGGTGGTTGGTGAGAATCAACCTAAGTTAGCCTCCTGCTGTGGCCGAGCGCTAAGATATTTTCCCCGTGATCACACAGCTGGATGGAGGCAGACCCAGGGCTTCCTGAACACTGCTGGCCACCTCGGGGCTCAAAGGAGTGGGAGCAGCTAGGGTTGTCATGCTCTGTCTCTGCCTCTCACACAGAGACCCGGTGGCTCCTCACACAGCCTGGAGCTGCCACTGGAGGCTGTTCTTGGTCGCTGGCAGACAGGCGCTGGCTGGCCACAGTCTGTAGCAGCATGTGGCTAGGGGCGTTGGAACTGTTTGAGGGAGAAGGAGACAGGACTGAGCCTCCGCATGCTCCCATTCCTGCCCTCGCTTGCAACTAGGCAGAGGAAGTTCCGGGGCACTCTTCGATGAGGGTTGGCAGCTGAGCCGGGCACTATCCAGGACAGTACCGCTCATCATGTAGGGGCATAGCCAGAGTATGCAAAAAACACTGTGGTTGCAATTCCAGAGAGATCCCCACCCCCCTGCACCTGGTACTGGGTCCCATGTCGCATAGATTAGCTTTGCATTCCTTACAAATCCGAAGCTGCTTTTATTATTATTATTATTATTATTATTATTATTATTTATTTATTTATTTATATGAGTACATTGTCACTGTCTTCAGACACACCAGAAGAGGGCATCGGATCCCATTACAGATGGTCGTGAGCCACCATGTGGTGCTGGGAATTGAACTCAGGACCTCTTAACCACTGAGCCATCTCTCCAACCCCCCTGAGGCTGCTTTGAACTTCTGATCCCCCTGCCTCCACCCTGGAGTGCTGGAATTACAGGTGTGCACCACCATGCCTGGTTTACATGGGGTGAGAGAGAGAACCAGGTTGTAAGCAAGCATGCCGCCAATGGAGCTGTATCCCCAGACCCGGGAAGGATTCTCGTTGATGCTATCACAGGCGAGTGGGCTGAGGCCCAGGGTCGAGAAGAGACTTGCCCAGATTACGCAGTGAATTCGCTACAGCCAGTACTCAAGATCTCCTGACTCCTCACTCTCTACCCCCCTCCCCGCCCCTGTGGCTTGCAACCTAGCCTACCCTCTGCCCAGGAGCCTTGCAAGAGGGGTCAGATTGTGAATAGGCTTCTGTGTGTGTGGTGGCCCAGCAGTGTGCCGGTGCAGGACTGGAGGGTTCCTTAAAATCCAGCCCCATTACCAGCCTGCTGTCTGGGCTCTGGCCTGCTCCAGCTATTACCGCCTGTAATGGGATCGGCTGCCTGGGTTAAGTGTTCACATTAAATTAATACCTCCTCCGTGGAGACAATCAGCTGGCATTTAATTTGTGTTTCCTTCCGAGCTGCGGAGTGCAGCTGGGCAGCCCTAGTGGGCATGTCTGTGTGGCAGCGTCCCAATGTGGTAAGGTGGGGTGGTGCCCGGAAGGCCAAGGCAGGTACAGGTGAGTGGGAGCATGGGAGCGAGGTCCCTGGCTGTCGCCTTCACAGCTGTATGTATGAGCTGTATGCTCATAGTCCAGGGAGGAAGAAACCAGGAGAAGAGGGAAGTGCTTCATGGGTTTGTGGCTCAGCCTTTAGCTTCCTGAGGCACGGGCTGGTGGTTGGTAGGGTGCCCCACCCACCTCTACCCTGCTTCATTTCTGTATTCTGTTGCAAACCCAGAGGGGCTGGAGTACAGAAGGGAGGTGGGGTACAGTGAAGATCTAGACGCAGTCAAGGTTACTGAGCCTGTTTGGAGGGTGCAGGGAAGCTGGTGAGGATCTGGGTCCTCCCAGAGGAACCAGCCCTGGGTTGTGTGGTCCAAGGTTGGTCTCTGCTGAAGCTCCTCACTCTGCTGGAAACCCCTTGTCCACCCATACCTGGCCCTGCCACAGGGCATAGGTAGTCCTGCCACAGGGTAGCGGGGCGATTTCCCCTTCATGAGTGGGGTGGAGCAGAGAAGGCCTAGGCAGACCATGGGGAAGGAAGCTGCTGCCCACCCCCACCCAGGGCCAGGCCCACGCTTGGCGTAGAATGAAGTTTTCCACTGAGGGCTCCAGCCCAGCCTCACCTGCGTCAGTTTCCTAGCACCTGAGTTGGCCTGGGTGTGCCTGCTGCCAGGCGGGACCATTCTTGTTGTCCCCCCTCCCCCTGCACCCCGAGGCTCCCACCCAGCAAGCACCCTTGCCTGCCTGGCCTGCTCCTGGAGCCAGACTGAGCTGAAATGCCGGATGTGATGCTCTGCCAAGTCCCGGGGCCTGGGGCTGGGAGTCTTGACCCCTCCTCGTCCTCTTCTTGCAGAGTGGTTCCCACAGCTCCCCTCAGAAATGGGGACATGTTTTCCACTTCGTTGGTAGGGAACCAACACTCACAAAGGGAGATGAACTTGCCTGGGATCTCACAGCTGGGCGATGTGGGAACAGGCGTTGGAATGTTACCAAATGTGGAATCTCGGTCTATAACCCAGAAGAAGCCAAGTTCATCCACCCATCCTTGAGAAGCTAATTAAAACAGCCAAATTAATACTGTGAAGAAGGAAGATGGATTCAGTGTGGACAGAGAGTGATCCCCGCCGCCCCCCACTCCAACCTATCACTGTCTGACTTCACTCTCATTGGTTAAAACTGTGTGGAATCCTTTTGCCAGGAGACGAGGTTCCCTTCTGGCTGTGGCCTTTCTCCTTGCGCCATTATGAGATTTCTGGGGTAAATTCCATTTCTTGAGGTCCATTGTTTCCGTGGTCTGATAGTCAAATCGAGGAAGCCTAAGCGCCTCCTTTTTAGAATGTCTTCATTTCTACCAGTGTCGCTTCCGTCGGTACAGTGTGGGGCCTCCAGGACGGACTCTCCCTTGGCCCTGGGTTGTCTACCATGCTTTAACTATTGCAAGGGCTGCACCCACTTTCTTCTTGGGCCTCTGAGCCTTTCTCTGACTGCACAGGATATGAGAGACCCATGAGTCAGCCCCTCTTTCAGCCGCCTCAGATTGGGTTTCCGTTTCTCCATAGCTAGGCTTCGTGGGCTTCTTCCTGCCTCTGTGTGTCATTTTGAGCTCATGCAGGAGGCAGAGCCACTGGCCTGGTTCAGGCAGCTAGGACTGGGCTGGCTTTCAAGCTGCCCCCTCCCCCCAGTGGTCAGCCGAGATTTCTCATATGTCACGTGGTCCCAGCACAGGCTCCTCAGGAATGCTGAGAGGCCACATCTGGCTGCGACGCGGCTGCCACCTCCCCCTCCAGCTGCCAGTCGCCCACATGTGTCTCTTCCGCTGAGGTGGTGGAGGGGCCTGGCTCTCGAGGCTGGCGGGGGCTCCTTTGTGCAGTCATTTCCTCTCACTGCATTGATTGTCTAACGTCTCTGCCTCTTCTCCTGGCCTTGAAGGGCTGTAAGTAGTGGGAGGGGAAGGCTTCTCTTCTCCTGCCAGCTTCCTGTCCTGGATGTGCTTTTGCCCCTCCCCCAGGAGGGACGTCTGAGCCTAGTAGAGAGAGCTTGGCTGTGCTGGGAATGTGGTTGTGATTCCCCAGACTGGGAAATTAGAAAAGACGTTGGGGCAAAGCTTAGACCGAAGGAAGGGGCCTGAGTGTGAATCATTTCATTCACCCATCCCCCCATTCATCCTCTCTCTCATTCATCCACTCTCCCATTCACCCATCCCCCATTCATCCACTCCCCCCATTCATCCCCTCTCCCATTCATTCACCCCCCCCATTCACCTTCCTACCCACCCACCCATCCAACCCATCCCCTTCCATCCAGTAAGGGTGAGCAAGATGGCTCAGCAGGGAGCCTGAGTTCAATCCCAGCACCCCACATGGTGGAAGGAGAGACCCATTCCCATTCTGTTCATTGAATAGCTCACTCCTACCAAGAAGGGATAGGGAGGTCGGCCTCCATCATGGACTCAGCTCTCCCTTTGAAAGGTCTCTCTCTCTCTCTCTCTTTTTTTTCTAATCCCTCCTTGCTTCATTTAGCCAGGGCCCAGGCTGCTCAGAGCAAGGTGAGGCTGCCCTCAGACCCTGGCATGGTGATGAGGGTAGAGGTGACCTCACTTAGAGGCCCATCACTGTCCCAGGCTTCATGGAGACCCTTAGGTGTGAGCTCTGAGCCGCCTGGGAAGACACAGCCTAGTCCCTCAGGCTGCCTTAAATCTGTGGCATTCTGAGAAAGAGAAAAACCATTGTGGAGAGTGAAGCAGGTGCAGTAGAGCAAAGACCACCCCTCCGGTCGGCCTGGGAGAAGGGAGAAGGTTCCAGAAGGCGGAGGAGGAGGAGGAGGAAGGAGAGGAGGAAGAGGAGGAGGGAACAGGCTAACCCTTGCCAGGAGGCTAAGCAAAGCTTCCTCATCTTCAACATGGGAGCAGTCCTTGGGGGATTAAACACACCTGACAGGAATACACCCTCCTCTCTAGTTCTTGCACCTGTCACACCACACTTAGGAGAAGTTGGATGGATGGACGGAGTGTCGGGACAATGTAGAACCAACCACACTTCTGCTCCACAGATGGTCTCTTGAAGGAGACCACAGCCACCTGGCTTAGCTCAGAGCCACACCCTGGGAACAAAGGTTTTCAGGAAAGCGTGGCCCCAAAACTTTCAAGTGAGTGTCCCCTCCTGGTGGCGGGTGGTCCTGTGCCTTCCTGCTGCTCTGTTCCTCGAGTTTGCAGGCCCCCCTCCCCAGCTAAGCTTCCTTCTGTGGGCAGCCCTGGACAAGGTCTGGATTGTTTCTGGGGAACTGGTGGTGAACCTCAGTCAGCCACTCTGTTGACAAGCTTTCGGTGGAGCAGGGTCCTGGAGAAGATATTCCACTTGCCTGTCCCCTGATAACCCAGGCAGCCAGTGTCTGAAGGGCAGAGATTTTCTGCACCGTCAACGCGGCAGCCAATTGTGCCAGGCTTTCCTGCTGCCACCCCTGGGAGGGACATCTCTTCGCGGCACCGGGCTCAACCTGTGCGGCCAGCTGCTGCCCACATTCAGGGTCCGTCTTTTGTCTCCTGAGGGGCAGAGAACCAGCTGCCCACCTACTTCAGCTTCGGAAATAAAAGGCCCATGAAATCATTCGTGCAAACTCATCCTTGGGGTGCAGCCTGGGAAACATGATGGAAGTGGGTGCAGGGTCTAGGGTGAGAGGGAGGGGAGCCGGGAGGTCGAAACACTGGAGTGTCTGTGGGCTGGCACCACCTGGGAGCTGTCTGCCTCGTGCAGACCTGCTGAGTTGGGTTTTATGTAGGGGCAAGATGGCCAGGTGCGGCCAGGCTGAGGGAGGTTCGAGTCCCAGCCCCCTATTATCAGCTGTGTGACTTTAGGAAAGTTACATCATCTCTCTGAACCCCAGCTCCGTCATTGGCAAAGTAGTTCTGGATAAAAACCTGAAAGGCTTAATAATTCATGTGAAAGCCAGCGTGTGTCTGAGGGAATGCGTCTTGTATGTGAGACCCAGACAGAGACATGCCTAGGTGGATGGTAGGCTTGACCTCTGGCTAGATGGATAATCGGAGGAAAGGGGTGTCTGGAGTGGTGTACTGTTCTCTCTTCCTCAAGTTTTGCTTGGTTGCTTCTGTGGTTGGCATGAAAGGGCCTGGCTCCAGAAGCTGGGGTGCAGCCAGTACCACACACTTACTCTCATTTTTGGCTGCCCCTCCCTCCTCCACCAGAGCAGTGTGGCCAGGAGTGATGATTCAGCCTGGACGTGTGTCCTGGGCCTTCTCCCCTGAGGAAGCCCCAAATGTCCTAGGCTGCTACTAGGGGTGAGTGTAACCTGGCACCTCTTCCCTGCACAATGCTCCTACCCTCCTGGATGAAAGATGGCCCAGGGTTCAGCCTCAACCCTGATGTACTGTGTAACCTTGAGCAAATGTAGCCTCTCAGTTTGCCTCTGTTTGGGGCTGGAGGGGGGGGTCATCTAGGGAGACAGCCCCATTCACTTGAAGCCCTGAGGTTCCCTCTGTGTCCTTTGTAGTTCCAGACTGGAGCTCAGGGCAGACATGGGCCCCGCTATGCCGTCAGTTAAGACAGAAGTGGACACATGTCCTCTGGGAGCCTGGCAGGGAAGGCTTGTGTGGGGAGAGGAGGAATTTTCCTCCTTGTGTGCAAACAGTATCCATTTTCTCTTGTTTCCAAAAGCTGATGATGTAACCAGCCCTTCATCCAGTCCTCCCCTCTGGCCTATTTTTAGCCTGGCCCACAGCATCTTAGACTTCAGACTTCCTTGCTCAGCGACCATGTAGGGAGGGTAGCATAGACTGAGGAAAGACAGAAGCCTGTCTGTTTGTCCCAAGGTGGAGGAGGGCAGGCTTAGGGAGGTGCTCTGGGCAGGGAGCAGACCTTAGCGAGGTGCTCAACCTCGGAGGCTGTATCCTGGCTCCCCCTGTCCGGGCTGCACATTGGTAAGGGTCTCTCAGCCATGCTTTGTTTGACTGGAGGAGGCATGGGGAAAATGGTGCTATGCGTCTCCACACTGCTAGAGGCCTGAGTTGCCTATGTAAACCTCTCTAGGGAGAAGCTGGGGCCTTGTCTTTGTTAGTATCCCAGATTGACCCAGCTTCCTGGAGCAGCCCCTCCCAATTGCACGGCTAATGTTGGGTGCCCAGATCCTGTGTGCTTAGTTCCTGTCTTTTCTTCTTTAGCTTCAACCGATGTCGGGGGTAACGTTCTCTACTTAGGGTCTGGTGTACGAGTAACACTGCAGTAGCGTTTCTTGCCTACGGGTTAGGTGTGTGTGCCTTTGTGCGGGGATATTTAACTGCTGAGCTCAGGCCCCACGTGTGTAAAAACTGTAATACCTGCACAGGCCTGTAGGGTGTGCTACAGAACACACAGCCGTCGTTATACAGTGTTTAGCATGGAGAGCTTGCTTCTTGGGGTGCAGAGGAGAGTCCTAAAGCCCAGCTTTGATATTCTTCTACCTTGCAGTAAACAGCTGAACCAGTAGTTGCATGGAGGAGGCATGTGTCCCCTACAGTACCGTGCTTGTGCCTCAAAGGTGTCCCTGTGACTAGCGACGGTCCACTGTCACATCACTCCTCCAATCTCTAGGCTGGGAGCTCCTTGAGGACAGACAAGGTTTTCCGAGGCATCTTTCTGCCCTGTGGGAATGATGGGGGGCTGGCTGGCAGCAGGAGGCTCTCTGACCATTTGTTCTTCTTGGCTGTTGCAGGTGGGAGGAAGAGCTGGCCAAATGTATGAACCTTCAGACCATGGTGGACACGCTGCAGGAGGTAAGGTTCTGGCAGGTTCCCAGCCAGAGCTAAGCTCACAGGCTAGCTGTGGGACCCTGATGGGGGCGCTGGAGAGATGGCTCAGTGGTTAAGAGCACTGGCTGCTCTTCCAGAGGTCCTGAGTTCAAATCCCAGCAACCACATGGTGGCTCACAACCATTTGTAATGGGATCTGATGCCCTCTTCTGGTGCGTCTGAAGACAGCTACAGTGTACTCACATACATTAAATAAATAAATCTTAAAAAAAAAAAATGAACCCTGATGGGAAAAGCTGGGCAGAGAGGCCCAGCTTAGCCTCTGCCCTGATCATAGGCACTGCAGGGCAGAAGAGCTAGGGGCTTGGCGAGGCTGGGTCTTACTAGGTGCCCAGGGCCACCTACTTCCCTCCTCAGCTTCTCAACTCCGCACATGCTGCTTGCGATAGGTGGTCCTCAGGTCCCTCTACCTTCCAACTGCAACTTCCTCGAGTTAGGACTGATGTCTTGGCGAGAGCGGGGGACACAGGGATCCCCCAACCCAAGATCAAAGGGCTCCCCTGTTGTTGCTCACTCTGGCTTCTCTGCATTCAGGGCTGCCCAACTCCTGCTCTTACATGGGGAACCGGAGCAGCACAACTTATTCTCAACCTGTTTTCCTTTCTTCTGTTTTCTGACACGTTGTCAAAACCAGCGACACCAAGACAAGGCAAAGCAGACACCATTTTTTTTTCAACTGGGTGTGGCAACTCTACCTGTAATTACTTGAGAGGTGGAGGCAGGAGGATGAGGGGTTCAAGGCCAGACCGGGATGCATAGTATGCTCCAGGCAGCTTGGGTTTATGAGACCCTAATGCAATAAAACAAAATCCTTTTTGAAGTTGGGCTGGAGGTGTGTCTTGGTGGCTAAGCACTTTTCCTATCTTGTGTGTGGCTCCAAGTTTAATCTCTAGCTCTGAGAAAAATTAAAAATTAGAATTAATTATAATTAAAAAAATTAAAATTACTAGCTAGGCCACGGTGGCACATACCTTTAGTCCTAGCTCTCGGGAGGCAGAAGCAGCTGTATGTCTGTGAGTTTGAAACCAGCCTGGTCTACAGAGCAAGTTCCAGGACAGCCTCTCGAAAACCAAACAACAACAGCAAAAGGAGTTTAAAGCCCTGCTCAGCTACCTAAGGAATTTGGTCCCCCTGTCCCCAATTATTAGAAAGAGGCAAATGTCCTCTTTTCTTTTATAGTAAAGTTTTTTTTTTTTTAACATATTCACAGTCAGATGTTGGAAAAGTTCACGAAATCACAAAGGATCAAAATTGTCTGCAGTTCTGCTTTCTGGTGTATCCGTTTGACGTGTGACCTCCCCCACCCCCACCCCCTCCTGATCACACCTCACATCCTAACTCACACCTTGGGATGCAGGTGTTACACTGACAGACACAAAGTTTCAAGGCCAAGGCTGGCCAGACATTGGCACCTGGTGGGTTGGGGGTTGACCTTGTATTTTTTTTTTAAAGTCTGGTCTTAAGCTAATTCTCCTGCCCATTTTCCTTTGCCACAAGTGACCCCCTGAAGTGTCACCGGGGCTCAGCAGCCAGAAGGGCTGAGGCACACAGTTGCTTAGCTTCCAGGTAGACATCTAGTGTCCGTGGCTCTGGGCCCAGGTATCCATCCTCTCGTCCCTTTAAAGCCTGCCTATCTCCATCCACCCGCAGGCAGCACAAGAAGCCGAGGCCATCCAGGAGGAGATGAACGAGAAGATCGAACGGCTCAAGGCCGAGCTGGTGGTGTTCAAAGGTCTCATGAGTGACGTAAGTGGTGTGGCGGTCACCCTAGGGGTCATGACCTCCCTTTCCCCATCATGCTTCATCACTCCGAGGCTCGAGCTCGGCTTCTACTTACAGTCGTGGCTGGCTGGTTTGTTCTGATGAGGGGTGCATCGGGGACCAGGAGCCTCCCCGCCTTCCCGACATTGCTTCCCTGTGTCTGAATAGAGTCGCTTTAACCCGCTGCTTAACCCATTGCCGCCCTCGGGGCCTGACATCTGTACGTGTTGCTCGACTCTCCCCAACTCGCCACGTGGCGGCGACCTTGGTGTCTGCAGAACGTAGGTGACTGAATGGTCTTGGCTGTGCCAACCCAAGAGACTTCGGGCTCAGGGAACCCGTCCTCCTGTTCGGTGTCCTTGTTAAGTTGGGAAGGACTCGTATGTTTGTCTTCTTGGCCATCTGGGGGCCCCTCTGAGCGATCAACCATGGGTGGAAATGTATGTTGGCAGCGTAGGCTTCCTTGACTCTGGGGCCTGAGTTTCTTGCCATCTTCAGGAAGCGGGGTTTGCCAGGAGAGCCCACCGAAAGGAGAAGGAGCCTGAATTTGGTGACTCAGCCTGGCTTAGCACCTGGCTTTCTGGGATATGCAGTTGAGTGTGGTTGGAAGAAGCTATGAGGCCTAGGTGGAGGCCACCTGGCTTCCCTACACTTGGGTGCAGGGGGAACCCTTGCTTTTTCTGTGTGACCCCTGCTGTCTGTCTGTCACCTGTGGCAGGATGAGAGAGAGAGAGAGAGAGAGAGAGAGAGAGAGAGAGAGAGAGAGAGAGAGCGGCCGAGGCAGGTACTCTAAGGGGAAGAGTGGGGCATGAGGATGGGAAGACAAGGGGAATCTTTGTGTGTGTGTGTGCGTGTGTGCTCACGTGGGCACATGTGTGTGCTAGGGAACTAAACCCAAGGCCTTGGCCTACCAAGCAGCACCGCAGCCTTGAAAGGATGTTTTCCAACAGTCACAGGCTTTGCTTGTCCTTCACTCAAACTAAACCAACATTGTTGGGCCCTGCAGCTCTAAGCGGGACCAGCACACATGGCCTCACATCTTCCCTCCTGAAGTCCCCATGTCCTGTCCCACCCTGAGTTGTGCCCACCAACCTCCCACCCTCAGGAAAGGCTCAACACCCTCCTCAACCAACTCCAGCGCCTGCCTGACCTCTAGGGTTCTCGCCACTCCTCTGAAGGCCCCTCACGCTTGCTCTGTCCCTTGCTCATGTAACCCTGCTGTCCTACAGGGCCTGCCTGACCCCTAGGGTTCTCCCCACTCCTCTGAAGGCCCCTCACGCTTGCTCCGTCCCTCGCTCATGTAACCCTGCTGTCCTCCCTGCAGCCCATGACAGACCTGGACACAAAGATCCAAGAAAAGGCTATGAAGGTGGACATGGACATCTGCCGCCGGATCGATATCACGGCTAAGCTGTGCGATGTCGCACAGCAGCGGAACTCGGAAGACGTGTCCAAGATCTTCCAGGTGACCAGGGCTGGCCCCGCTCACCTGTCTCTACCCCAAACCTCTTAGAGCAGCCCTGAGCTCCACCACACCCTGTCAGCTCCTTTTCCCCTCCATATCTCACTCACCTGGATCCTGAGAGTCACCTGACCTCACCTAGGGAAACAGGACTTGGGGATTTGTAATTAGAGCCGAGGAGACTGAGGACAGGCTGAGAAGGCACATGGCAGATCTCCTGGTCTCCAGGACGTGTTCTCAGGTCTACCCTGTGCCCATTGCTTCTCATGCAGCCTCTTTGTCTGAGATTCCACATTGGCCCATGGTGGGGAAGCCCTGACAAGATTGGGTACCAATGGGCAGTTCTGGAGAGGGACGGGTGTGGTCCTGTTAACAGAGGGTGTGTGCCATTCTCAGAAGTCTTGGGTCATAGTTTGGCTTGTGCTTTAGCCCAGGGCAGTGCAGTGTGTTGTTGCTTTCTGTGTGTGACTCTGGACATAGTCGTGGGAGGCCCCCCAGGGCTTTCTCCATCTCCTGCTTTCTTGCTGGGGACTGAT
This sequence comes from Rattus norvegicus, assembly GCF_021556685.1. Classification (NCBI taxonomy): domain Eukaryota; kingdom Metazoa; phylum Chordata; class Mammalia; order Rodentia; family Muridae; genus Rattus; species Rattus norvegicus. The sequence goes on from NC_141538.1 coordinate 157,875,907, forward strand.
CCATCCGGGGAGCTACGCAGCCCTCATTTGCACTAGTGTTTTCTGCTTGGAGCAGAACTTGGTGAACCCTCCATGCCTCTGCACGTGAGAGGAAGGTTCTGGAAGCATGCAGCTCTTTTGGCCTTTGTCAGGGTTTCTTGGTCCTTCGGGCTGGCTTTGAGACATCTCAGGTGATGGTGCCCTCATCTGGCCTATCCTTGTTCCAAATCATGGGGCTGCTTTTCTGGTGATGGGTGAGCCGAGCTGGCCCAGTCACTAGGCAGGACTTGGTCCCTGTGTCTGCGTTCTCCACCCTGCATGCCTCACACCTCATGCTTTCTGCTAATGCTGCCTGCTTTGTAGAGGACCCATGCAACTCCCTGCAGTGGTGGCTGGTCCCAGCCATATCCCATCCACTCCTCGGGACAGTGGTTCCCTCCCAGACTTACCCCTATGCTTCACCCCAGCCAAGCACCCTTGTTACCATGGTCTCTTCCTTCCCTGACCAGGTGGTCCCCAAGAAGAAAGATCGTAAGGTGGCTTCAGATGATGACATCTCCGAGCAGGATGGGGAGGTGAATCGGTTCTCAGATGAGGAGGTCGGTTCCATGAATATCACGGATGAGATGAAACGCATGTTTAACCAGCTGTGAGTACCCAAGATGCCCAGCCAGGGTCACGTGTTCTGAAAGAGTTTGGATTCTGTGTGTGTGTGTGTGTATGCACACACATGCACAAAAGCCAGCAGTGGTCAGCTATGCATGTCATTTCTCGGGCACTACTCACCTTGTTTCTTGGAGTGTCTCATTGGCTTGGGGTTTCCTGGTTACGTAGGTGGCTGGCCAATCGCCCCAGAGGTCTCCCTGTATTCCTTCCCAGTGCTGGAGTTACAAGTGCACGTCACCAGACCAGGCTGTCCTTGAACCCACAGGTCCACCTGTGCCTCTGCCTCCTGAGTGCTGGAATTAAAGGCATGTGCCACCACCACCTGACTCCATGCCTGGCTAGTTAGCGTGTGTGCTGGGGATTGAACTCAGGTCCTCAGGCTTGCAAGGCAAGCATTTTGCTCACCAAGCCATACTTCCAGCCTCTGGATTCATTTTTTTTCTTTTCCTTAATGTATTTATTTATTTTAAAATTTCATATCTATTTTCATTGTATGAATGTTTTGCCTGCATGTATGTCTGTTTGCCACGTGTGAGAGCCTGCTTTCTGTGGAAGTCAAGTAAGACATCAGATCCCCTGGAACAGGAGTTACAGAAGGTTGTGAGCCACTGTGTGGGTGCTGGGAACCAAACCCAGGTCTTCTGCAAGGGCAGCCAGTGCTCTTAACTGCTGACTCATCTCTCCAGCCCCCATTTTATTATTCTTTTAATTTTATGTGTATGGGTGTTTTGCCTGCATGTATGTCTGTGGACCATGTGTGTTCCTTGTGCCTATGGAAGGCAGAAGAGGGCATTCGATCCCCAAGGACTGGAGTTAGAGTTATGAGCCACCATGTAGGGTCCCAGTTGAACTTGGATCCTCTAAAAAAGCAACCGATTCTCTTAAGCATTGAGCCATTTTTCCAACCATTGGATTTTTTTTTCCCTGAGCAGGGTTTCTCTGTGTAGTCCTGGCTGTCCTGGAACTCACTGTGTAGACCAGGCTGATCTCGAACTCAGAGAAACGCCTACCTCTGCCTCCTGAGTGCTGGGATTAAAGGTGTGCACTGCCAGCTGCCATCCTCCCCACAGGGCTGGATTCCGTGTAAACAGTTTGGGGTGCTTTCCTGTTTTAAACCTCTCTTTGGAGGCTCGAGACCAGATATATTTCATGGCACCATCCATAGCTGGGTATCCAGTGCCTGCTGTATGGAAATGTACCCATGATGTCACCTGCTATCCCCTTGGTCCTATGGAACACCCCCACCCAGACAGGTGTAGGGGGTGATCATTTCAACCAGGATTGTCCTTCCTTGCCCAAGAGATGAAAAGGTCAGGCTTCTCCTCCCTCTTTGTATGTAGAGTCTGCCTGATGAGTTCATGAATCCTGGAAGGGCCAGTGGCATGGTGTCACCTTGGTAGGCTTTCCCAGCCATGGAGTACACACACCCATCTTCCAGTCTCAGTGGGCTGTTGAACTGACCCTCACATGGCTCATGGGAAGAGCCTTTTTTTTTTTAAGATTATTTATTATATATGAATACACTGTAGCTGTCTTCAGACACACCAGAAGAGGGTGCCAAGATCACATCACAGATGGTTGTGAGCCACCATGTGGTTGCTGGGATTTGAACTCAGGGATCTCTGGAAGAGCAGTCAGTGCTCTTAACCACTGAGCCATCTCTCCAGTCCCCATGAAGAATCTTCATAGTCACCAAGTGTCCTCACTTTTGCCAAGCAGTCAAGGTCATTGTTAACCTTCGAAGGCTCTGAAGAGGCTCAACAGTGTATGACAGAGTTGGGACTTGGACCACAAGCTGTCACTCACTAGCACTCCCACACCAAGAGCTTCTAGCTGAGCAGCAGAGTCTGGCCTGGGTCAATAGGTGATGGCCAGGCAGCTGGTTCCAGTCCTTGGAAGCGCTGTGTGTGTGTGTGTGTGTGTGTGTGTGTGTGTGTGCGCGCGCGCGCTGTCTGTGTGTGTCTGTGTGTATGTGTGTGTGTGCTGTGTGTGTGTGCATGCTGTCTGTATGTGTGTGTGCATGTTGTCTGTATGTGTGTGTGCATGTTGTCTGTATTTGTGCTGTGTGTGTGTTGTCTGTGTGCCTGTGTATGTGTGCTGTGTGTGTGTGTGTGTGTGTGTGCACGCGCACATGCTGTCTGTATGTGTGTGTGCATGCTGTCTGTGTGGGCTGTGTTTGTGTGGGCGTGTGTGGGTGTGAGCGTGGCACGCGCATGCACACCCCTGAGTGCTGTCTGTGTGCAGGCTCAGTGACATCATACTGGTAGCTTAGACTTTGTCATTGCCAGAAATCCACACGTGCCACCCTTCAGGACAACTTACCAAATCATAGAGAGAACTGGTGTGCCAAAACCTATTGACTATATTGTCTTGGTGGCGCTGTGGCCGTGGCCTACTTGGTGCTTTGTTCTGAGCTCTGATCCATTTTTAACTTGAATACATATGGTACCCCAAGGTGGGATGGGGTGAGGACACTGGGTGAGCCAAGGCTGGGTGCCCCCTGCTCTCAGGCACCTAGACTCTGAAATCTCAGTTCTGTCACTGCTGGTGGCATCTAACTGTCACACCACCGGAAGCACTTTAGGGCACACAGTAGGGCAGAGCCAGGCCCACATCCATGGTTCAGCACTATTGTCCTGCTTGGAAGAGGTGTCCGTCTTCTGTCTGCTGCCCCACTGTTCCTGTCTGCTGGATCTTTGGCTTTAGTTGGGTGCTCAGGACGAGCAGGATGGAGTTGGGAGTTTCTCCCTCAGACCTCCCTTCAGACAGACCCAAGACAAGGCTTGACATTTGCTATCGATCATGCCAACGACACCTTGCCTATTGGTTCTTCTTTCAGCCTGAGTATCCCTCCAGATCTCACGTCCTCATTTCTGCTGACAAGAGGGCATTCTCCTACCCCCACCTCTTTTGGTTTTGTTTTTGAGAGAGGGGTTCGTGTAGCCCAGGCTAGCCTCAAGCTTGCTATATAGTCTAGGGTAACCTTGAACTTCTGATCTTCCTGCCTCCACCCCTTGAGTACTAGGACCCATGCCTCATTTATGCGGTGCTGGGGAATCAAACCCAGCCTCCCACACCACCCCCATTCATGATAGGCAAGTGCTCTCAACTGAGATGCATCGTAGGCTTTCAAAAATAAGTGTGGCTTGGGTCCAGGACTTGCCAATGTTGTGCTGGGAATTCCTGAGTTCGAATCATTCTTTGATGTGCAGACACCCCAAATCTCCTTCATTTTGTTGAATAAAAGAGCTCCTCAGAAGAAATCAATTATCCGTGTTTTCATGAAGTCCCCAGGGAATTGCTAATCTGGTCAGAAAGGAGGTGCAGAGCAAAGGTACCCATCCAGAGAGCTGAGTTGGGGCGCCTTTGGCGAGGGCTCCCTCTCGGGTGTGAAAAAGCGTTCAGTTATGAGTAATGGAGAAGTTGACCCCTCATGTGGTGGGCACCAGAGCAGTGACGGGGTTCAGTGTCTAATTAGATTTGTCTGGCTTTAAAGTTGCCTAAGTGAAAAAAAAATTCTTTGATCATCCTAGTTGGTGTTAGCAACTGATTCAGTGGTTTTTTTTTTTTTTTTTTTTTTAAGAGTTTCCACCTGATATTTCCTTGAGCCCTAGGCCCAGCTTGGTGGTTACTCCTACCCCCACCTCCCCACCCCCACCCCACCCCACCCCCCAGCCAGTTTTAGCGAGGCCTTTGAATGGCACACCCGTGTCAGAACTCTGCTTTGTTTTGATCCAAATCAGTAGCTTGGGCTTCAGACCAAGGCGGAGAGGATTTTCAACATCCTTCCCAAGTCTCCGGGTGAGGGTGGGGGCTCTTTCCGTTTCTGCTCTCATCCATCTTCCTGTCTGTTCTGGCTAGCCATCCCTCAGTGGGGCTTTCCTTCAGAGCTCAGATGCTGGAAAGGAAGTGCAGTCAGTAGTGGACTATGCGATGGACCCCAGAGGCTCAGAATCGCCTCCTTCTCCAGTAAACCCTCCAAGCTTATTTCCTGACTTACGGGCGCCGCCTAGAGGTTAATACAAGAATTCAAGACTTGCTACTGGGCAAGGGAACAAACCTGGACTACCTCTAGGGGGCGCTCTAGGAAGCCAGCCGCGCCCCGCCCCACCCCCCACCCCCTTTTTTTAAAAATCGGAAATCCCTATTTCTCTGTCTTTTGGCCCCTAATGCATACCTTTGTTGAATGAGGCAGAGTGGAGCACCAAAAAGAGCCAGGAAAGAATGGAGGATGGGGAGGCATAGTCAATGGGGGAATTCTGGAATGGAAGTCTGCAGTCCTGTGACACTGACGTGATGTAAACTTAGAGGCCTAGGGCTGGAGAGATGGCGCAGCAGTTAAGAGTGCCGGCTGGGAGCTGGGGATTTAGCTCAGTGGTAGAGCGCTTACCTAGGAAGCGCAAGGCCCTGGGTTCGGTCCCCAGCTCCGAAAAAAAGAAACAAAACAAAAAAAAAAAAAAAAAAAAAAAAGAGTGCCGGCTGTTCTTCCAAAGGACCTGGGTTCAATTCCCAGCAGGTCACAACTATCTATAACTCCAGTTCCAAGGGATCTGATACCCTCACATACAGGATACAAGCAGGCAGAACACTAATACGCATGAAATAAAAATAAAAAACATTTAAGAAAGAAAGAAACCCATAGTTAAAAAAAAAACAACAAAACCCTCAGAGCCTGGCATGGTGGCACAAACCTGTAATCCCAGGATTTTTTTTTTTTTTTTTTTTTTTTTTTGGTTCTTTTTTTCGGAGCTGGGGACCGAACCCAGGGCCTTGCGCTTCCTAGGTAAGCGCTCTACCACTGAGCTAAATCCCCAGCCCCAATCCCAGGATTTTTTTTTGTGTGAAATTTTTTTTGTTGTTTTTGTTTCTTTTGAGACATGGTTCCTCTGTAGCTCTGTCTGGCTTAGAACTTGCCATGTAGTCCACGCTGGCCTGGAACTATCAGAGATCCACCTGCCTCTGCCTCCTGAGTGCTGGGATTGAAGGTCTGCACCACCATATCCAGCAGATGGAGACGTTTTTAAGGGGCCCTCAGTTGGAGTAATCTGTGCATCTTGGGAACCAGACCTGGGCAGAACCACATATAACTACTTTCTAGCTAACAGGAAAGACTCTGGTTACTTGGATTTTTCACTTAAGTCCAGTGTTAGCACATATCCATTCAGAAGGACACCCAGTCTTCCCCGAGTCTCAGTCTGCTGACCGGTAACATGAAACTAATAAACACACTACCCTCCAGGTTTGTGGCTGTTTTTAATTGGCTTCCAAAGCTGTAGGGAAGCAGCAGAGCTGGGTAGCAGCCCTGCCTCTGTCTGGCTTTGGGCAAGCATGCTTCTTCCTGGGCTATGCTTTCCTCATCCGCAAGATGTCAGGAACATGGCTGCATTTGCCTTGCTCTCAACATGGGGGCGGGGCAACTACTCTTCTTTTGAGAGAGAGAGAGAGAGAGAGAGAGAGAGATTGAGATTTATTTTTCTTATTTTTTTTTTATTCTTGAGATTTATTTATTTTATGTATGCAAGTACACAGTAGCTGTCTTTGGGCAGTAGAACCCATTACAGATGGTTGTGAGCCATCCCGATGTTGCTGAGACTTGAACTCAGGACCTCCGTAAGAGCAGCCAGTGCTCTTAACCACTGAGCCATCTCTCCAGCCCCTTTGAGGGAGATGAGAAAAAAAGATGTTGTTATTGATGTGCTTGAATGTTTTGCCTGCATCTGTCTGTGCCCCATGTGCATGAGTGCCTGTGGAGTCCAGGAGAGGGTGTTGGGGCCCCTGGAACCAGGGTTCATAGACAGTGTGAAGCTGCCATATGGGTGCTGGGAATGGATCTCCAGTCCTCTGCAAGAGCAGCAAGTGCTCTTCATGGCCTAGCCTTCTCTCCAGCCCTCTGAAGATTTTTTTGGGCAAGGTTTTATACCATAGCTCAAGCAGATTGGAACTCACTATATAGCCTGGGCTGGCCTTGAATTTGACCCTCCTGTCTCATCCCCCTCAATTCTGGAGTTGCACACAAGCACACACTCTTAATCTAAAACTACTAATTGCACAGATGCACTCTGCATTCCGAAAGACTAAAGTTCTTTTGAGTAAGACAATTTGACCCTTTGCCTATCACCCATCTTTATGAGATCTCCTATGGCTGCACAGTCACTGGGGAAGGTGCCCCTTTCTCTCCTCTGTATGCACCCTAGGGGCCTGGCTTCTGTTCAGTCATGCCCTCTGATGTCACCCATAGGCGGGAGACCTTTGATTTTGACGACGACTGTGACAGCCTGACGTGGGAGGAGAATGAAGACACGTTGCTGCTATGGGAGGATTTCACCAACTGTAACCCAACCATTGACCTGCAGGGCGAGGTGAACACAAGACCTGCTTTCTCTGGGGGAGCCTCTTTCACAGGATCCCTCACCCTTGCCTTTCCATGCAGCCTCTTATCCCCAGCTAAACTATCCCTTCTATCTCCCCAGCAAGAAGAAAACTTGGGCAACTTGATCCATGAGACCGAGTCCTTCTTCAAGACCAGAGACAAGGAGTACCAGGAGACGATTGGCCAGATTGAGGTAAGCACTCAAGCCACGGGGTCTGCTACGGAGTCTCCCAGGGGCCTCATAGATGAGATCCTGGGTGATCAAATGCTCAGGGAAACGCAAGCTTGTAAAATGGGCCAAGTTAGGGCCTGGAGTTAGAAGCCTGGCACTGCAAACCTGTTCTTATTAGGGTGTTAGTTTCCTAATCTGTAAAGTCAGGCAGCGGTTCCTGCCTCCCCTAAAGAGGCTGAGGCAGGAGAGAGCCAGTAACAGGCTTACCCATTGCCTAGCATCATTTGGCGTCCCTCAGAAGCCAGCCAACCTGTGGTCATCCTTACTTCCTCCTTGTTACAGGGACCAGGTACCCATACAGAGGAGGAAATCATGTCCAAAGAGGCCAGGTCACTTGCCCACAGTTTCCCAGGCAGGAGGCAACATTCATGCCAGTGTGCTTGGCCACTGCCATACAAGAGTTAGTGCTCTTCCTGTGCTGGAGAAGTCCAGAGCCCTCCCTCCTCCCTCCTCCCTCCTCCTTCCAGGCGTCACAGTACAGGCCCAGAGACATGAACAGTTTCCTTTTCCAGTCCATAGCAAGTTCCCCAGAGATGCTGAGTACACGGAAGTCCCCGGAATCAGATGGGGCTGAGATGGACAGACGACCTCTCTGGGGTTGCTAAGCAACCATTTTCCCTTTCGTCCAGAAGCACATCTAAAGAATATTGACTGGTGTACAGAGCATAAGGAAGGTTGATAAGACAAGGCAGGGCCTGGATGGCGCGGCCACCAAGGGATAGAGGAAGGCAGTTACTTGGCGGTTGCTGCGGGTAGTAACCTGAGGTGAAAGGTGCCCTCATCACCTTTATTCGTCACTGATTCCTTCTAGCTGGAGCTGGCCACAGCCAAGAGCGACATGAACCGGCACCTGCATGAGTATATGGAGATGTGCAGCATGAAGCGAGGCTTGGACGTGCAGATGGAGACCTGCCGGCGGCTCATCAAAGGTTCTGCCGACAGGTGCGGATGTGCGCATGCGCCCCAGGGCTTCCGCAGTGGGTGGGGGCTTTACCGAAACTGCCTCGTGCAGCTTCTCTACACTTTCATTTTTCCATCCTCTGTCTGTGCTCCCATCCATCCATCCATTCACTTCAACAAGCATACCTACTATGTGCTAGGTGACCTACTTTCACAAAGCTTCTGAGAAAAAAACCAAAAACAAACAAAAAACCCCCATACCAACACTAAAAAGCAAACCGACCCGCTGAACAGATAGTTGTCAAAGGCCCGCTGTGTGCAAGAGTGAGTTAGTGTTCTATTGCTGTGATGAACACTATGACTGAAGGCAAGTTGGGGAGGAAAGGGTTTTCTTGGCTTACACTTCCACATTATAGACCATTCATTACTGAGGTAAATCAGGGAAGGAATTTTGGACCAGGAAATTGTGCAGGCCGTGGAGGACTGTTGTTTACTAGTTTGCTTTCCGCGGCTTGCTCAGCCTGCATTGTATACCACCCAGGACCACCTGTCCGGAGTGGCATCCCCCGCAGTGGGCTGAGATCTCTCTGACGTCAATCATTAATTAAGACTGAAGGCCAGTCTGATGGCGGCGTTTTTCTTAACTGACGTTCCTTCTTCCCAGTGACCTGGAGGTTTTTTTTTTTTTTTTTTTTTTGGTTCTTTTTTTCGGAGCTGGGGACCGAACCCAGGGTTCCTAGGCAAGCGCTCTACCACTGAGCTAAATCCCCAGCCCCAGACCTGGAGTTTTTAATGGGCACCACTATGTGCTTAGACCAGGAATGATGGTTACAGAAGGGGGACCCACGACCCCCCACCACCACACAAACACACTCCCAAAGAGAAGCCACATGCTACAATAAGCATTTGGCTAGGGCAGAGGTCCCAAGGACCGCCAAGAGCCAGAGGCAGCTCACAGAACCTACAGGCACTCGGGCAAAGTGTACCTTTGCTGGGATCTCCGGGCAGGAGCCCCTCAGGGCAGATTCCACTTGGTTCTTGCTTTGTTGTTGCTGAGTGGAACCCAGAGCTTTGTGCATTCTAGACAAATGTTTTGCTCACCCCAGACCCTTAGGGTAGGTTTTTAACAGGTGTGACTGCTCAGAGCTCCTGGCCCCGGGCCGTTATGGCTGCTCTCTGAAGGTCTCCCGTTTCTTCCACTCTATGCAGGAATTCACCGTCTCCCAGCTCTGTGGCCAGCAGTGACTCAGGAAGTACAGATGAGATCCAGGATGACCTGGAGCGGGAGGCGGACGTGGAGCCCATGGTCAGCTGATGGCGGAGGCCGGACGCTCCTGGTGGTCTTGGTGATGGGGCCCAGCCTCCTCTCCCCACTGAGCCATGAGGGCTCCTCGACTTGGGCTCCAGTCCTCGACACACAGACTTCTGTCCTCCCTTCTCCGGAGGCCCAGCGGGACCGCTGCTTCCTTCCTTCCTCCACCACCCACCCATGGAATGGTGCTGTCGATTTTTCTATTGTCCCCCCCCACACCACAAATGCAGACTTCTGTGCGTCGATGCAGTGCAATTGTGCCTTCTCCCTTAAGCTGAGCCACTTTGAGCTCCAAAGAATTCTTCCTAGCAGGTGTTTTTTTATACAAAACTAAGGTGAGGGTGGGGCCTGGGGGCGTGGTATCTTTTGGTTTTCTCCCTCCCACCTGCTCCTCTGATTGGACATGAGCTTTGCTCCCTCCCTCTGTCCCAAGATGACTTGCGGGAATCTGCCTTCCCGAGGAAGGAGACTATTTATCTCCAGGTCTGGGTGAGGAAGAGTCCACAATCCTTTCTCACCCACCGAGACAGCGATGGGTGGAAGTGGAGGGAGGGAAGACCAATTTTTTTTTTTCTTCTTTTGGATCTAGTGGCGATGTGTGGGGAAAGGCACTGTGGGGGAAGGAAGAGCCTCACTGTGTTTAAACTATGCAAAAAAAAAAAAAAAACCACACAAAAAAACAAAAACTAAAAGCAGCTTGCCTTATATCACTGGGGAAGGCAGGTCCTCTCTCAGACTTCTGGGAACTGGGAGGGAGGCCAAGGTTAGCATGAGACCCTCATAGCCTCTGAGGGTGAGCGGTGGATTTGGGGGTGATACCAGTCAGTTTGCTGGTGAGGCCTGCATGCAATTCTGCAAGCCGGCCCACTGGATGGCTGGCTTTCTTGGGGACCTCTGTGGGGTGGGGTGGGTGGGCTGGTGGTCTTTTATTCTCCTGATGACTTGATGTTCTTTCCCGCTTCTCCAGTCACCTGCCAGGTCCCACGGTTGTAATTTCTCTGTGAGAAAGTATGAACAGGTCAGGCCTGGTATCTACTCTGACCCCCACGGCACCGTCTTGGTCCTCCGTTGTCCCTCTGGCTGGGGAAAAAAAGTTTTGTGAGGGAAGAGGGGGTCAGGTGGCGAGGCTGCTGGCGGTGGCTGGAGAGAAGCCTCAAGTGAGGACCATCCTCATTCATACCTGCTTTCCATACCCACTTGGCTGGACGCTGAGCCAGTGATTCCCCAAGGCTCCACCGGGCCTGAGTTAAGGGGCCATAAAGTAGAGCATCCGTCTAGTCTCAGCTGGGGACTCGCCTAGCAATGATCAGATTTTGTTTTTATTTCTTTCCTTATTTTTGTGTCCACTCTAGTGGTTTTGATGGCCTATGTTGTTTTTATTGACCCAGAGGCTCCCCCTGGAGGTCAAAGGAACAAAATGTCCCCAGGGATCAGAACCCATGGCCCTCTGAGGCATGTGTGTGAAAGGGCAGAGGACTCCGGAGCCATACCGACCCTCCTCTGCATCCTTCCGTTTCTCTCTACGTGGTCCCATCACCTGTTTTGCATTTAGAACCAGTGTACATAGTAGGCTTATGTATGGACAGAGAGGTGAGAGAATGTGTTTGTTGGTGACTAATGTAATTTATCAGAATTTGGTGGCCTTTCTTTTGTGTGTTTTCCATGGTGTGGGGAGGGGTTTCCCACTGGTCCCCGTGCAGCCTGTCTGCAGGGGTTCACGTATCATCTCTTGATGTCCAAACAGTCCCTTCTGGCAGGTACTTGGAGGGACAATAGTTTGGGATGAGACATAGCCCCTCTTCTCACCCCCCCATCCTTTCTTGCCAACCCCTCCCCTCCTTTTTTTAAAGGTTACAGGGTTCACTCGCTTCTGGTTATTATTATTGTGTGTTATTGATATTATTGTTTTGTTTTTATTTTAACCAAAGGGTATCAGAGCCAGATGGGTCTGAACCTTAGCTGCTGTAAAGATTTCCGTTTCTATGAGGGCAGGAAGATGGCTGCCCTCGTGGGTCTCCTTGGCTGAGGCTGGGGAAGGCGCCCATCCAGCGATAAAGAGATAGAGGCTGGGAGTCCGGCAGGCAGAGTAGAAGCCGGCCCCCGAGTCTCGTTCTTCAAGGTGGTGGTGGGCTGACACATAGCTCTAGAGTTAAGACAGTAAGCAACAGTATAAACATTTGTGGTGATGGGGAAGTTGGTGTTCTGTGGTATTATTTTATTTCCCAACTGTATAGATAGGTCATTTGTCCAGGGTGTATGAGAAAGGCAGGCTCCTGTGGCTTCCTTCTTCCTGACTTTCGAAGTCTGCTTTCCCCTGGGGGTTGAGGCTTTGAGGCAGGAGGATGAGGGGAGGGGAGCAAAGATGTGGTAGGCCTGCGTCCTGGCTGGGTCTGGGCTCCGGGCCTGGCCTCCTCTTTGTGTTTGTTTTGATTTGTTCGTTTCTTAGTTCGTTGCCAGTGGGTCCTGCTTGTGCCCCCACAGCCTGCTGCTCACTGGGGCAGCGCCTGCCCAGTCTGGACGAACTCGTCCATCCTTGTGAACATGTGCATACTTCCTCTTGACTTTTCTATTTCTGAGCCCAGTGTCATATTGACACTGGTGGTTCAGGGCTTCTCAGATGGGCTCCCCGTGTTGCCCCTGCTCATGCTCCTAGTTTGGGGGTCACATACACAGGCCCAGCAGGGAGACAGCATCCTTTTAGGTCCCTGGTTGGTCATGAAATATACACATGCGTGTACACACACACACACACACACACACACACACACACACACTCCGCTCTGACTCCAAAGGAGAAAGATGGGGAGGAGGTTCCACCTCCTCACCGTGGCAGTGTGTCTGGAAGGCATGTCCACTTAGGACTCTGTTCTGTGGGTAGAACTCAGACGTCCTACGGAGTGTCAAACCACTTTGACTTTAGGGTGGGGATGGGTTAAGGGATAAGATAAGGTGTAACTTAAGCTAAATGTATTCTATTTATAAAGCAAGAGACTGTATTTTTATGAAAGGAAAAGGTTTTTAATCTAGGGTAGGCCGTCATGGTGGCACAGCATTTTGCTGTGGCTAAGATACCGTCCTGCTCATTGACTCCCGTGTGTGCTCATCAGTCACCCCTCTCCTCGGCTCGCCTTCCATCGTCAGCAACATCTGCACACAGCTGGGGCAGGAATATGTTGTCCTTTCCCAGCCCACGGCTCCTCAGAAGTCTTGGGAGGAAACTGGGGTGGGGAGGGCGGGTGGACTGCAGAAAACTGAGGTGAGGGAGAGGTGCTTCAGAAGTAGGTTCTGATTAGTCACCCCAAGTCCCCTCTGGCCAGACCTGCTTCCATTCAGCTGTGTGGAGAGAGTAGGAGGGAAGTTCTGTGGGGCTGGGGAACACAGGACTCCTTTGGGGCTTAGGGGCTTACTATGTGTGAAGTTGTCAGGCAGCTGGAGCAGGCACAGAAGGGACCCCGATGCTCAGAGCTCAGCCCTGTCTGTGTCTACTCCAGGTCAAGGTCAAGCTTGGTTTTAGATGAAGGACCAGGAAACTGGAGGCTCTCCTCAGACATACAGTCTCTCTGGGAAGGGATTTCCAGGCTCAGCGTGGGCTGTGTGTGAGTCTCAGGCAAATGCCTCACCTTTCCAGTTCCTTCCCAAGCCCGGAAGAGATGTGAATTCCCCACCATGACATGACCCCTTTCCGCACATTGTAGCATCTACCTGGTTTTTAGTCCCACCCTACCCACCGTTGCTGTGTCTGTCAGCTGGGTCTGAAAATCACCGGGAGGGGTTTGTACTCATAAAAAGACTACTGACCCTACCAGAAAACCAACCTGTTTACTGTACTGTTGTAAATACTGTGCCCTTTATATCCTGTATATTGGCTTCTTTGGAATAAAGTAAAATGTCTTAGAACACACGGTGTATGCTTCTTTGTGTCCTGATGGTTGTGGGAGGGGTAAGAAGACTAAAGCAAACTTATTAACCAATCAGTGATAAGATAGGGAACTACCTATTTGCATGGTACAGTAAGATCTCCCTGAATGTCAGGCAGGGGTGGCTCACATCTTTAATCCCAGCACTCAGGAGGTAGATCTCTATAAGTTCAAGGACAGCCAGGTCTACAAAGCCAGTTCCAGGACAGTCACAAATCCTGTCTTGAGAAACCAGATAACAACAAACAAAAACAAAAAACCTCCCAGAAGGAAACAAGGCAGGAAGAATTAGACAGAAGAGACCCAGAGGGACCCCAGGCTAATTGGCATTGCCTGGTCTGAAGTTGAGGTCCCACCAACTACAAAGCTCCCATTTCACAGACATCTCCAGAATGTTTACAAGCAGCACCTGCTGGATTCTGGTTTGATACTGTCTACTGTTAACAGTCACTTTATTTATTTATTTATTTTGGCTTGGGCTGTTCATTCTGTGTTGGCCCTGGGGGTGAGGGGCAGCGGGGCAGCACAGTCCCTAGAGAGTCAGCTGAGCTTGACAGCCTCAGAGGTATCTTTGAGGTCAACAATGGGAGGGCAGGAAGTAAAGTGCTTGCAGGGCCCTCTGTCCCAGCTACCCTCCTTGCTCCAGACACTCCTAGATGTGCAAACAGGACTCTCCGAGGTGACCAGCCAGGCTGGGGTGAGATGCTGTCCCGACGCCCCTAGGGCCGGGAGCCCAGACAGGGTGAGCCCAGAACCAACTGTCCACTGATTGTCTGCTTGTCTCTTCGGTGGCCCTGGAGCTCTGCCTGGCATTGGGCTGTGGTCCAGGATGGGCCTCACCTGCAGAGTCGCTGCAGCTGCTCTCCACAAGGTTCTGCCTGTACAATGCCTCCTTCGCAGCCTCCTTGCTTCCACCATAGCCGAGGTGCTGGGCAGCTGTGGCCTCACTCCACTGTGAACTGCCGCTTCCAAGGATGGAGAGAAACTTGGTCATATCTAGGAAGCACCCCTTTCCTAGTCAGATCTCCCAGAGTGTTTTAAATGGTGTAATTGGCAGGAAAGGGAGAAGACCAGGGTGATGGGTGTTCAAGGCGGATATTGTTATCCCATTTTACAGAAGAGGAAACTAAGGCCCATAGAGTCCATATGGGATAGTTTTTATGTCAGCTTGACATGAGCTGGTGGCATCTGAAGGAGGGAACCAAAATTGAGAAGACTCCTCTAAAAGACCAGGCTGTGGGCAAGCCTGGGGGGCTTTTCCTTTTTTCCCCTATTTTATTTATTATTGTTGTTATTATTACCATCATTATTGTAGTCCGTTTGAGACAAGGGTTCTCCGTATATACTGGAACTCACACTGTAGACTAGGCTAGACTCGAACTCAGAGATCTGCCTGCATCTACCCCCCAAGTGCTGGACATAAAGACACTGTACTACCACTGCTCAGTTCCTTGGGCATTTCCTTAATTAGTGATTGATGTGGGAGGACCCAGCCCATTCTAGGTGGTCCAACATCTGGACTGGTGATCCACCCAGCAAGGCTGAGCAAGCCAGTAAGCAGCGCCCCTCCATGGCTTCTGCATCAGCTCCTGCCTTCAGGTTCCTATCTCAGTGATGACCTGAGAATTTGCAAATGTAAACCCTTAACTCCCCTCTTGCTTTTTGGTCATGGTGTTATTTTTTAGGTGAATTTGCCTGCTGTGGTATCAAACTAGAATTGGACAGAAGGGACCCCAAAGTAAATACGCTGGTTACATTGTCAGAGACATAGAAATACAGTATTAGAATAAGGTAGGGGGTTGGGGATTTAGCTCAGTGGTAGAGCGCTTGCCTAGCAAGCACAAGGCTCTGGGTTCGGTACCCAGCTCCAAAAAAAAGAAAAGAAAAAAAAAAAAAAAGAATAAGGTAGGAAGGGGGGCTGAGGTGGCAAAGCCCTTTAATCCCAGCATTCTGGAGGCAGACAGACAGCTTGAATCTCTATAAATTCAAGGCCAGCGTGGTCTATAGAGTGAATTCCAGGACAGCCAAGGATGCACAGAGAAAACCCGTCTGGAAAAGTAAAACCAAACCAAACCAAAATAAATAAATAAATTAAAAAAATAAATAAACTAAAAAGACAAAAAGAATAAAGTAAGAAAACCCATAACAGTATCTCAGGAATACAGTGGTTCCCTCAGGCATCATCCTAAGAGCAGGCTTCAGAAGCCGTTGTAATACGTTTGAGTATTTATCAAACAATCTCTCAAGCAGAAAACTTTATCCGGGGGCAGAGGGACAGAGGCAGGAACAACTGGTTTTTGTGGCCAGAGGCTTGTAAGAAAAGGAAGAAAGAAGAAAAATAAATAAATAAAACGAAGAATGCTAAGTACAGGCCGGCTAGGGATTTATCGCGTACTGATACCAATCTGGAAGGAAGCAGGCCCAGGCAGCGGGCTTGGCCCTGAGCCAGGTTGGGAGGTGGGGAGTGGGGGGACAGATCAGGCTCCATCTAGGGTGGCAGACCCCCGGGTGGCGGTGGGAAGCTGGCCTTAGTGTGGTCCTGCGGGCCGGGGCAGAGTGATGGCCCGCAGGTGTCCAGCAAGGGCCGGGGACCCTTGCAGCACCTGTCGCATCGACCAGGTCCCCCGGCCCCTTCTACAAGTGAGCACGTGTTCTGTGCAGGATCTGTCATTGGCTCCTGCTGGTCTGCCTAAGAAGGCTGCAACTTGCCGGTCCTGCTGATTGGCCCGGAGGCTTTCATGCATGACTCTGATTGGTCAGTGAGGCTCACGCCCTCTTTCCTTGGGTCATACCATAAGGAGAGGAGGCGAGGAGAAGAGGGTATCATTTCGGGACTTTCCTGCCGCGTTCCCTTGACCCGCAGCCCACAGTAGTATTTTTTTATATTAAATAAGTCTGATGTTTATTCACAAGGGGGGTACCCGCGGAGAGAACCAGGGGCAGGTGGACTGGTAGATGCTGCGCCTCCCGCCGAGGTGGTGCGCTCCGGGCTTGCCTAGTCCTGCGGTTCAGGGCTCACTCTGAGCTTCCCACAACCGCTCAAGACTCTTAGAACCTCTGTGATGCTGCCGCCGGCTTTGCTTCGCCGATCCCTGCTGTCCTACGCCTGGAGGGGCTCTGGGTGAGTGAACCCCTCTGCTGCCTGACCCCTAAATGCCGCGGGCAAATCCCGGTCTGCTCGGTCTGCAGCCATGCTCTCCAGGGTCCCCATGGTTCCCCTAAGCTCGGGGTCGCGTCCTGCAGAGCCACTCTCCCATGGAGACCCTGTGGCCCCTTACCAGGTCTCTTTAGAGCAGTGGTTCTCAACTTTCCTAATGCTGCGACCCTTTAATAGTGTTCCTCATGGTGTGGTGACCCCCCAACTGTAAAATTCTGCCACTTTATGACAGCATTTTGCTGTTATGAATCGTAATGTAAATATCTAATATGCAAAATAGCTGATTTGGAACCCCTGTGAAAGGGTCGCTCGAGGTAGTGTCCTTAAGGTTGAGAACCACTGTCCTAGATGGTCAGTTTTCCTTAGCCAAGGAACCCCTGGGTAGGGTGTGGCGCCCAGACTTGTGCCCACGCCCCCTTCCTCCACTCTTCTTCCTCCTAACCCTGGATATTCCAAATTTACCAATTCTCCCTGACCTTGGACAACCTCGCGTTCACATTCTGAAGCCTCCTGACAGCCCCAGGGACCTCTCTAGTCTTCTCCCTTTCTCTTCAATATTGGGCTTTTATGGGTGCCATAATGACTTTTATTACTTGTGATGCGGCTCTGTGAGGCATGGGGCTTGTTCTGAGATTAGCATAAGTTCATTCAGACAAGTTCCTTAAAAAGCACTCTGGAGGCAGAGGCAAGCAGATTGCTGACTGAGTTCAGGTCCAGCCTGGCCTACAGAGCAAGTTCTGGGAGGATCAGGGATACACGGAGAAACCCTATTTCAAACACACACACACACACACACACACACACACACACACACACACACACACACACACACACACACACACACAGTGTTTTTTAGTACCTGGGAGGCAAGAGGCAGGCTGGGCTCTGAGGGTTCAAGGCCAGGCCAGCTTGGTCTGTGTAGTGAGTGCAAGGTCCGCCAGGGTTTCATGAGAGACCCTGTCTCCAAAGAGGTGTCTGGCTTCCACTGTATGGACTGCCAGTTTGGTTCAAACATCTCTCTGAGGTGTAGACACAGTCCTGACAAGCTCTAAGGCAGAGAGCGGCTTGCTGTTCAGCCAGAACCTTGGGCCCCTCAGGGATGTGTTCCAAGACTGCCCCATTCAAGCCTGCTGCTTGGGTATTAGTCCCCATTTCTGTCTGCCTTCCTTGTAGAGTTACACAGCACCCCGCACTCCTACTTTGGTTACTATTTGCCTGCTCTGTGGCCTGCGTCCGACCATGTCTACCTCCACTGATTTGTGACCTTTTTGAGTTAATCAGTGGCCCTTTCCCTGCCCCCATGGGATGGCGTGGATAAGTTTCAGCCCTTCTGCATGGTGTGTGAAACCGTTAGGCAAAGGGCATGCATGGGGCTGGGGAGGAGTGTGCTCCTCTTGGGAACTGAGCCTGCAGCTCTTCTGTTTCTTCCTGCTCTGAGACCACCCACTGCAGAGCCCGGATGGAAGGCCCGGATGGGCAGAGCCACCTTCTCATAGAGTCTCAAGTTTACCTTGTCCCTCTCTAGGTGTCAGTGTGCCACAAGGTGCACTTCAGTCAAGGGGATCTGGGTGGGGGTGGGGGGATGATCAGTGAGTGGAACTCAGGGCTCTCAGGAGTTTTTGGGTTTTTTTTTAGATTTTATTTATTCATTTTATATATGATGAGTACACTATCACTGTCTTCAGACACACCAGAAGAGGGCATCAGATCTCGTTACAGATGGTTGTGAACCCCCATGTGGTTGTTGGGATTTGAACTCATGACCTCTGGAAGAGCAGTCAGTGCTCTTTTTTTTTTTTTTTTTCGGAGCTGGGGACCGAACCCAGGGCCTTGTGCTTGCCTAGGCAAGCGCTCTACCACTGAGCTAAATCCCCAACCCCTGCAGTCAGTGCTCTTAACTCTCTCCAGTCCTCGGGAGTTTTAACTGGGGAGAAAGGTGTGGACCCAAGCACCCTATCTTCTCTTTTGGAACAGTTCTTGTTCTGCAGTAGTTTCAAATATCAGTATCATTTAGCTCGCTAACGAGCATGAGGGACCCCACATTTAGCCTAAGAACTTGTTTTGGGGACCCCTCTGCCTACTGAGCAGATGTAACTAGAGTTACAGTTGGTCTGGATCCAGATCTCTTAACTCTACAGGCCCCCTGAGCTCGTGGGGAGAAGATTTTGCAACCAGTTCTCTGGGCCCTGGTTGCCTGGTTTTTGTACGGTGCGGCTGGCCTGGCAGGGTGCCCAGAGGGGTTTCTCAACATCCGTGGCATTCATTCACCTTTGTTTTTTCGAGACAGGGTTTCTCTGTGCAGCCTTGGCTGTCCTGGAGCTCCTTTCGTAGACCAGGCTGGCCTTGAACTCACAGATCCACCTGCCTCTGCCTCCTAAGTGCTGGGACTAAAAGCACACACCACCTAAACCTGGCTTCCTCTTGTGTTCTTAGTGGATTTGTGGGGTCACACTTAATCCCTGCTTTGATGCCAATTTTGGGGTTTTTAGTTCAAGAGAATGACTTATCAAAGGTAATTGTATTGGTGGGAGTTCTCTAGAGTCACAGGACTCATGGGTAGTCTCTGTACAGGAAGGGAATTGGTTGATGACTTACAGTCTGTAGTCCAACTCCCCAACAGTGGTCAGCAGCAGCTGAGAATGGAAGTCCAAGGATCTAGCAGTGGCTCAGTCCCACAAGGTAGGCAGGTGAAGAAGAGAGAGAGAATGCACAACTCTTTTTCTCAAACACAGACCCTAAAATTGACCCTGGCTTCTCCACTGCTCTTGTGTCCTGTGTCATTTGGGGGCAACTTTAGTTTTAATAGTGGTAGTAATTTGGCATTTTACCAACTGTGAATTCTGAACTCTGTACAAGCCATGCTACATTCACTCTATCAGCCTGGGAAAAGTGGGAGCCCCCCGGAACCCCCATGGTATGGCTTCGCAGCTCCCTGTGGGGGATGATTTGACATGAATTGGTGTGTCTGAGTTATATTCGAAATAAAGACTTGAGAAACGTTTTGTAAATCTCTTGATTTCCGGAACTGAGTGTGCGATATTCAAGTGTGTGTGTGTGTGTGTGTGTGTGTGTGTGTGTATGTGTGTGTATGTGTGTGCATGTGTGTGCGTGTGTGCTTACGTGTGCATGTGTGCACTCAGCTGGCATTCCTGTGAGTGTAGGTGCGTGCGTGTGTGTGTGCGTGTGTGTGTGTGTGTGTGTGTGTGTGTGTGTGTATGTGAGAGAGAGAGAGAGAGAGAGAGAGAGAGCGCCACTGCACAAGTGGAAGTCAGAGATACACAACCTTGGGTGCTGGCCATCTCCTTGATCTTGTTTGTGACACGGTGTCATATGCACTTTGCTTGTTCTTAGCTACCAGGTAGGCCAGGTCAGCTGGCCTGTGTGTTTCCTTCTGGGTTTGTACATGCGTGCTGCTCTAGCCAGCTTTACATTGGTTCTGGGGATTCAAACTCGGGTCCTCCTGCTCATGGCCAAGCACATTTTCACTGAGTCATCTGAGTATTCTTGGCTCAGCCACTTGTCCTGCACTGGCGCAGGCTGTGTTGTCAAGCTCTGCACCTTTCCACTATTCCGGGTACATCTCAGAGTCCTGCAGGTGGAAGGTTCCTGACCTCACCCAGCACCCTGCCTCAGTGTCGTCATCTGTAGAATGGGGATAATCCTGGCAGCCATGCTGCAGGCAATGACAAGGGTCAGATGCGAGGGTGTGGTGCTTGCTCTGCACTCTGTGAATACAGCGAAGGACCAGGTGGAGCCTGAGGTCCTCGTTATGTTTCTGACCAGGGTTTAAGTCCATCCTTATCAGCTGGCTCTGGCGCCCGGAAACACTCGGCACCTGGCACACAGTAGGTGTTGAGCTGTTGCTGTCAAAATGGCCTACAATGGAGTTGCAGCTTGGATGCTGGCTCCACTTCTAAGCAGCTCTTGCTCTGTGCAGGGGGTTTGGCTTCTCAGCTCAACCTCAGGTTGTTGTGTGGAAAGTACCAGTCGCTGACTCTCACACAGTTGTCTTGACTTCAGGATTATTTGTTCTTGCAATGCTGGGAGTCTGTGTGTGTAAGGCAGGTAGTTACCATGGGGCTGAATGTCCTGCCCTTTTTTTTTTTTTTTCTTTTTTTCGGAGCTGGGGACTGAACCCAGGGCCTTGCGCTCGCTAGGCAAGCACTCTACCGCTGAGCTAAATCCCCAACTACCCCCCCCTTTTTTAAAAAACATTAATTTTGGGGGTCTTGCTGAGATGCCCAGGCTGGCCTTGAACTTGTAATCTCTCTGCCCCAGCCTTGGAGTAACTGGAATTACAAGCCTTCATCACTAGGCCTTGCTTAGCTTGGGGGTGAATGAGTTCATGGATGCTGAGTGGTTTGACACGTGCTTAGCACCCAGAAAATGGAGACTTACTGTAATAGGACGACCCATCTCTCTCCCACAGTCGGCTACCTTGAGTGGCCAGCCCTGACAGAAATACTGAGGAAACCTGGACAGCAGGAGAGTCCTCCAGGTTGGGTGTGGTGGCATATACCTTTAATTCTAGCACTTAGGGGGCAGAAGCAGGCAGATCTCTGAGTTTGAGGCCAGCCTGGTCTACATTGTGCAGGGTAGGCTGGGCTACAGTGTTGGTGACTGTTCATCTGAGGCGCTCTCCTCCTCCATATAGGAAGTGAGTGGTTCCTTTGCACTGTGTGGTCAAGGGATTGACCTGTCCCATCATCCAGGCTAGCCCAAGATAACCAAGATATCCTTTGACCACAGGCTATGTCTCCTGAATCTGTAAGCTTACACCACTCCAGATGAGCTGTGACCAGAAGGAACATTGGTTTACTTATCCATAAAATGGGGTCACAATACAATCTAGTGTGTTGGGAGGGTACCTGTGCCTGGGATGCTCAGGTATAACTGTCAACTTGACACAACCTAGAGACACCTGGGAAGAAAGTCCCATTGAGAGACTATCTGTCTAATTTGGGTTGGCCTGTGGGTACATCTATAGGGGGAATGTTTTACTTGAGTTAATTCTGAAAAGATCCAGCCCACTGTGGGTGGCATCATTCCCTAGGCATAAGCTTGCCCGAGCTGAGCCCAAGTACTTGAACATGTATGTGTTCTCTTCTCTCTGCTCTTGACTGTGGATGTGACCAGCTGTCTCAAGCTCCTGCCTCTGACATCCCCACAGTGACAGACTAACAGAAACCTTTTTGTCCCCAAGTTGCTTGTCGTCAGAGTATTTTATCACAGCGTTAGAAATGACACATGGACAGTACCCGTCCCTCATTCCACCCAGTGCTCAGGGGATGATCTGCGCTGTCTTCCAGGGCATCAGGGTGAAGTGGCTCGTGAAGGCTGCCCCTCCCTGGGCCTGTACTTTCCCCTCCCCAGGAGCCTCCACTGCTACCTTAATTACACCTAATTGAGTGATAAGGGGGATTTGCCTTATCAGGCTCCAGATTACAGGAAAACAGGAGGCTAAAGGGAGCAAGATAGCTTCTACTTTCTTCTCGACCTGGTACTTAGCTAGCAAGAGGTCCAATGCCACAAGCCCAGTCTTGGAGGTGTGCGGTAGGCTCTCACACCCTCACAGCCCGCGTGCATTCGTTGCTCCCTCCCAAGCTCTCTCTCTCTGCTGGTGCTTATGCGCTGAGGAGACCCAGGCTGCTCCCGGGAGCTTGCTGATTGCTTCAGGATCGCATGCTCAGGCTCTGACATGAATCCCCCTGCTTGGCTTTGAGATGATAGAAAGGAGCCCCCTCAGACCTGGGAATGGGGGGCCCACCTGTGAGGGGCATCAAAGTGTGATAGTAGGTCTGAGGAAAGGACGGGTCAGCCGTGCTTCTGCAAGGGATGTGTGATAAGGAATGAGCCTGAGGACTTGTGAGGATCTGAGTCTTTGTTGTAGAAGAAGTGGTTTTAAGTTGAGTCTCCCTCGACCCGGTTTTCATGTTAAAATCTGGGTCTTGGGCTTGCAAACTGGTTTTGCAGGTAAAGGCGCTTGCTGCCAAGTCTGACAACCTGAGTTTGGCTCTCAGGATCCATGTGGTAGGAGAGACCCGACTCCTACAAGTTGGCTTTTTTTGTTTTGTTTTGTTTTGTTTTTTGTTTTTGTTTTTGTTTTTGTTTTTTTTTTTTTTTTGATCTTCACATGTATGCTGTGACACATTCGAAAGAGTCCACCATGCTGTATATACAATTACAACCACGGGCTCACCCACCCAGTGGCGGTCCTGTGCAATTGTAACGGAGTGTCAGGGATGTGGCTCATTGGATGGCGACTTGCGGAACACGCCTGGAGCCCTGACTTCCATCCATAGCACTGGATAAACCCGGTATGGAGAAGCACACCTGTAATCCCAGTTAGCACTTGGGGAGCTTCAAGGCCATTTTCCTCTACATAGTGAGTTTGGAGCTTATCTGGGTTCAGTGCCGTGAGACCCTGTCTCAAAAATAAAAAAGTTTGCTGTCTGCAAAGCAGCCTGTTGTCCTATCATGGTGTGACATTGTCCTGCCTGCCCCTTTTGCAGCATCCCCTGGTTGTGAAAGGTCCCTCGGGAATCGGCTTCCCTCCTGAGGCTTCTGTGTGGGTGTTCTCTGGCGCATTCCTGCGCATTCCTAATGACTAAGTTATTTAGGTGTGTGTTTCTCAGAACAGGTCCCCGGTACTGAAGAGGCAGGATGACTGTGGCTTTGGTTATGGCATGAGCACCCTGGAGATAGATAGCGGGGGAGATGTGGCTGCTGTGTCAACGCTGATGAATGCTGACGGTCCTTTGAACCTTGGACAGGGTGGAGTCAAGCCCTCTTCCGCCCCATCTCCTCCCCTCACAAGTGCTGAGTTTGCTGGCTCAGGCTCTTCCGGGAAATCACGACATCTCCTACCACTAGGTGGGGAAAGGGACCGTGGTCTCTGAAGCTTGCAGGGAAGAGCAGCTTTCTGGCTTAGGCCCTGGCCCTAGAGTCCTTAGGGGGTTCTCCCTGGTTGCCAGGAAACGTGAGTTAGACGCAGACCTTGCCCTGTGCTTCCTGTCCACAGCAGAAGGATCGAGGTCCAGGTCCAACTTGGAAATGTGTGAGGTGTAAACCACCTGGTGGGTGGATTAAATCTGTGTTGTTGCTGTGGGCTGTGTGCTGATTGCATGGATGACTGCATGACTGACTGACTGACTGACTGACTGACTGACTGACTGACTGACTGAATGAATGAATGAGGAAAACCATCCTGCCTAGAAAGGGCCTTCAGGAATCCTCTTAGAGCTGTGGTTCTCAACCTGCAGGTTGCTACCCCTTTGGCAAACCTCTATCTCCAAAAATACTTACATTATGATTCACAGCAGTAGCAAAATTATAATTACGAGAGTAGCGACGAAAATAGTGATTTTATGGTCGGGGGTCACCACGCCATGAGCAATTCAATTCAAGAATGGCAGCATTAGGAAGGCTTGAAAACCACTGTCCTGGAGGCCTGAAGTCTTGTGGAATGATCCACCACCATCTTTGTCCAAGCCACTGGAGGGTGCCTGTTAAAATCAGGACAGATCGCTAGCCCAAAAGAAAAAGCCAGTCGGGAGAAAGTCCTGTTATTTTTGGAAGCGCTTGACTCAGGCTCAGCTTGATTTCTGAGCCTCTTCAGGGCCTGGAGACTTTCCAGGAACAGGGACAAGCCCCTGTGAGCCTCATGTCACGGTGGGCCTCTGCCCTGAGGAGGGTGGGCAGAGGTCCGTGGGACTTCTGTTTCTGGCATTGCTTTGGAAGATGGAGGGGTGGGACAGCGGGATGGCGGGAAAAGAGACCCCGTGTGGGTGGGGTGTTTGCTGACTTTTTCCCACCAGAGCTGGGTCTGTCCTGAACATGATCCTGATTGGGGAGAGGTCTTTGGAAACTCCTGAGCTTTGTAAGTCCATCCTGACCCAGTGGGCGAGGAATGACTGGCATGTTCACGCACAAATGGAGGTGACCTTTGATGGTGGTCTGTAGTATTTATTCTTGCGCTGAGGAAGCAGACTCCAGGTCTCCCACAGTGGATGAACTGTGCTGGTGGAGAGGGATCTTGACTGGCTGACTTTGATTTATCTGCTTCTAGAAATGACCAGAAATGACCGCACCACGGTGGGTGGTTGGGTGAGGCCTGGAGGCCTGCAGGACTCAGAACCATGTGGTAGATTTTTACCTTTTCACTGTCAGGCCCTAGAAAGGTCAAACGCCTCTCTCCCTGTTTTCAGCACTACAGAAGGAAGGGACATGGAAGATTCCGGTAGCTTTGCCTTCCTTTAGCTGTCTGGTCTCCATAGTAACCTAATAGGCCTCACCAGATTAGGCTGGGACCTAGGAATGTGACTTTGGGTGTGACAGTGGAGGGAGAATGGACACCTCCCCTCACCACCTCCCTGTGGATGCTTGGAGTTTCCCTCCTCTTGAAGATCAAATGTCTCTCAACCGTATAGGCCTCTTTTGGCCTTTACTCCACCTCTCTGCTCTGTCTTCTTCCTGGAATGTGCCCTCTGGGCCACACCCACCACACATGGGTTTGCTTTCTTTTCCCTCCAGGCTTCCCTGACTAAACCTGCAGGGCCTTTGCACTTCTCCTCATGGGAAAAGGAGAAACACGTGGCCCCTCTCCCTCTGCCCTGCCGCTCTGTCCTGATGAGTGTGGTTGCCCTGGGGGAGGGACAGCTTTCAGCTTTTCTCTGAGAGATCTCTTCATTTTGTCTAAGTGCAGTTCAGGCCACTGTGCTCCCGCAAAGCGACTCTTGGAGAGGGATCGCTTCTCTGCCCTTGTAAACTGTCCCCTCAGATCACCCGGCTCAAGCGTCATGCACGTGGTAACCTACCCCAGCATCTCACACATGGTGCCTGGCTTGGTCTACACCAGTGGATCTCAACCCTCCTAACGCTGTGACCCTTTAATATGGTTCCCCATGGTGTGGTGCCTCCCCAAACATAATTTCTTTGCTACTTCATAGCTGTAATTTTGCTACTGTTATAAATCATAAAATATCTGGTATGCAGGATATTTGATATGTGACCCCAATGCGGTCATGACCCACCTGCCGAGAACTGCTGGTCTGGACTCAAATTCAGGTTTCTCGTAATTTCAGCCTTCAGTTGGCCATTTTCCTTATGAGGTGATCAGCTGACTTACTCCGTCAGGAGCAGCTATCTGGACAGCTGGTGAGGCCTGCCCTGGGGCCTGTGCTCTGTTAGTATTGCTAACATTGAGATGTCCTCTGCTGTCCTCATTTGCAGAAAAAATAGGCCCATGGGGGTGGTGGTGGAAAGAGGGGCATCCCACATCTGGGAAAAGGGGCGGGCCTTCAGTTCTGGAATGATGATAGCACCCCCCCCACACACACACACTGCTGGTGCCTGTCCTTCTATCTTCCCCCTCTTTGCACTCCTTGACAAGGAAGGAGACAAGGCCACTCACCAACCAGGTCTCAGGAACAGGACATTGGTTCTCCGAACCAACCCTGCCTGTTGTTGCACCCAGCACCTAAGCCAGTCCTCCCAAGTTCCTGGTCCACATTTGATACCCTTGCCCACTTGAGTGCCAGCTCTCTGCTGAGGGCATCTCCCTGGCTTACACTGAGAGACTCTTACTCTTCAGTGTGGAGAAAGCCTGACTCTGTGGAGTGGATTTCAGACATATCCAAAATGACTTCACGGGGTTGGCGGCCTCTCATTCAGTAGAAACAGACTCTGAGCAGACAATGCACCTGAAGACCCACAGGGGTAGAGTTAGGATTTCTAAGTCTTAGACCCACAGCCAAGTGTTTCCCCAAACCCTGAACTTGCTTTGGGTCAGCCGGGGTCCACCCATGGAGACACAGGGACTGACAGTAGTTGCTAACCATTCTGCTTCCCTCCCCATGCTTGTTCCATTCCCAGGCTGCGGTGGAAACATGCCTCCTCTCTGAAGGTGGCCAATGAGCCCATCTTAGCGTTTACTCAGGGCAGCCCCGAACGGGACGCACTGCAGAAGGTAACAGGGAGAAGGGGGTGTCCCCAGGGTGTGAGGGGCATGGAACAAAGAGAGACAGGAAGTTCCCATCCACATTTCTGTCCCTTTTCCTAGGCTCTGAACGACCTGAAGGACCAGACAGAAGCCATCCCCTGCGTTGTTGGGGACGAGGAGGTGTGGACCTCTGATGTGCGGTACCAGCTGTCGGTAGGTCTGACAAGAGCTCAGCCTCACCTTGCCCCCCAGGCCTCCCCCTGGAAGCTCACGGACCTGGAGCTGTGGTCTCTGCCTGTAAGGGGCATTGTCCCCCCCCAAATTTTGAATTCTGTGGATGCCTAAAAGTTCTAGAATCATAGGGTGCCATGCTCGGTCCATTGCTGAGTCGTGTCTACAACAAGGAGCCTGGGAAGGGTGTGTGTGTCCCTGGTGGCTTCTTCCCATAGGTCAGTCCCCAGCTGGGTTCAGCCCTCTAGAAAACAGCATGGCTGTCAACAGACCGGGGAGTTCACAGGTCTCATAGTCAGAGGTGGGGAGAGGGAAGGGCTAGCCTTTTTGCCAGTGAGTCTACTCAGAACTCCAAGCGCACTGTACACTGGATCCAGTTTGGAAGAACTAGCCTACCTCTCTAGGCACACTCCCACTAGCTTTGTGACTCTGAGCACAGGGCTCCTATGGAGGTCAGAGGACAACTTTGTGGGGTTGTTTCTCTCCGTCCACCTTTACGTGGGTTCTGGGGGATTGGAGTCACATCGCCAAGCTTGAGTGGCAAGCGCCTTTACCTACTGAGCTGTCCCACTGGCTTGTTGGAAGAGAGGCTGGCCGGGTGCACAGCTTCTAGGCCTGGAGAGCCAGGGAGGAGGAGGAGGGAGCTGCTGTGGCTTGGTGCCATAGACGGGTAAGTTGGGTGGGATTCAGGCAAGTCGGAGTGATCACAGAAGCTGATAAGGAACGGAGCAGAGTGCTCGTGGTCTTGGCCTAATTTATAAACTGTGACACCCCGCCCTCCCTCTTCCCTCTTCTTTCAGCCTTTTAACCATGGACACAAGGTGGCCAAGTTCTGTTATGCCGACAAGGTGAGTCCCCAAGTCCCCGATGACCGTGGCTGGTCCAGCAGGTGGGAGTGGACTGCACCACCCCTCTCCCGACTCTGAAGTCTTTGGCCTGAGTCTGCAACAGAACCAGACATGTACAGGTTGACTCGAGCCAAACCTTAGCTGTATTGATCAGAGTGGCAGTAGCACCAAATATTCCCATTAACATGCCCACCGCTTGGAGCTGACCTGGGGAGGGGGTCTTTCAGGGATGGGGTGGATTCTGTAAGTCAGTCCGAGCAGTTAGAGCAGTTAGATACGTAGACAGAAAGGCAGGCCGAGAGTGAGAGCCCATGGGAGGGGCTAGTGAGGGGTAATGATGGCTGGTGGCGTCTGGGTCCCCTGTAGCTAGTATGTGTATCAAGCTGTGGTTCTGACCCCAAGGGTTGAGTGTCAGCGGTCCTGAGGGTGTGGTACCTCCTTAGTGGGGCAGGAGCCTCAGACCTCAGAATGACAACAGGACAGGCTGTCTGTAGCAGTGGGGGACAGGACTGGGGGCCCTTCTGCTGGTAGCCAGTGTCCTTCTGGTCCCCCTTCTGTGCCCTGCTGTGTAAGGCAGAAGGCAGCCCTTTATCCCTCTCTCTCCAGGCCTTGCTCAACAAAGCCATCGAAGCTGCCGTGCTTGCCAGGAAAGAGTGGGACCTGAAGCCCGTGGCAGACCGGGCCCAGATCTTCCTGAAGGCGGCAGATATGCTGAGCGGGCCCCGAAGGGCTGAAATCCTTGCCAAGACCATGGTGGGACAGGTGAGGATGGACAGGCCCAGTCAGGCTGTCATACTCCACTCCTGTCACCAGACATTAGCTGAACAGCTTCTGCGTGCCAGGAGCTGTCAGAGACTTGGAGATGTTTCCCAGAAACAAGGCCGAGGAGTCGGGAAGTGCATAGGTTACCAGACTTGGCTGATTATGGTGAGCCCATGTGTCCTGCGATGGCCCATCATGTCAAGTTCTCCATCCTGCTCTGGGCCACGCCTTTGTCATTTCAGGATCATTAGTTGCCTTACTAGTAGGTGAGCCTTCTGACATCACTGTATGGCACTGCCACCTACAAGGGTGACAACCTGGGACACGTGGGGCTCACAAGCTGCAGGCTGGAACTTGTGCTAGTCTCTCTGCCTTCAGATCAGCCAGGTCCCTGTCGCCCCCTCAGTGGGAGCTCTTAAAGAACCACAAAGTTGCTCCAGACTCAGGGACCACCAGGGTCTCTCCCAGGTTCTCACCCCATTACCTTGGGCCCCTCTACCATTGCTCCGTCACTGTTTCCAGCACTCTTCTGTTTCCTGCCAGGCTGTTCTGCCTGTAATAGAGTCGGGGAGCTCAGGTCTCCTCTGCCTCTGCCCAGCGTTCCCTGCCTAGAAGGGACTCTGACCATCTGGTCTGGCTCTATTTTGTCCCCTGAGGGCCATTCTGCTCCAGTCCGGAGCCTTGTGTTTGGTGTCATTTACAGTTAAATCTCAGGCTGTGGCATAAGTGAATATTTACCGCCTCTGTGAGAGGTGTCTTGCTTCGTCTTCCTTCACCTTTAAATTGTCAAATGAGACATGGGATTTGAGAAATGGGTTTGTCAAGTGAGCAGTGCACTGGGCTGAGGAAGGAGCCCTGGAGAGAGAGAGGTTCATTCTGCTCTAGGAACTGCTCACCTGAATTCCTAAGAATTAACAGCCGCCAAAAACACCAGGCTGCCCACCTGCTCACCCAGCTCCGTGGCAAGAGCGCCCCCTGCTGTGTGGGATTGGGATAGCAGCTCCTCACCTTCCGTTCAGCATTGAGCTTGTGATATGAGACATCCTCTGGAAGCTGGATATGTGGGCTTGTCACACTGGGGTCCCCTTTTCATTTGGCCTGAGATTCAAGGGATTCTAGGAAGCTCTCTGCAGGTCCTAGCCTCCTAGGCTACACACTCTACCAATATGCCAAAGAATTAAGAGCCACTACCATTGTAAGTAGGTCCAGTGTGTATTTGTCTGAGGGGAGGTTCGGATGCCTGAGAATCAGGTCCTTTCCCTCCTCAGACCTGGGGCCAGGCATGGTCAGCCCACTGGAGGTTTTTGTTCTCTTCTCTGGGCTGGCTCTGTCCTGTCTGATGTCATTGACCCTGGGCCACCGTCCTAACAGGGCAAGACCGTAATCCAAGCAGAGATTGACGCCGCAGCCGAACTCATCGACTTCTTCAGGTTCAATGCCAAGTTCGCCGTGGAACTGGAGGGGGAACAACCCATCAGCGTGCCACCCAGTACCAACCACGTGGTGTACCGGGGACTGGAGGTCTGGCAGGGCAGGCAGTGAGCCACAGGGACTCCTGGGAATGTTGAGCTTCGCCTCACCACCTCCCTCTTCCTCAGGGCTTCGTGGCGGCCATCTCTCCCTTCAACTTCACCGCGATCGGAGGCAACCTGGCAGGCGCACCGGCCTTAATGGTGAGGACGGGGGACAAGGGCCAGTTAGTCACACCCCGGATCTCAACGAACCGTATCTGCCCTTAGTCGTGGGAGAAGTACAGATGAGAGGAGCTGAGGCTGTGGTTTTTCTTACAGCCTTGTCCATTTGTGAGAGACCAGGGCAGAACCCAAGCTCAGAGGCACAGTTTCCTCCTCTGTCAAGCAGGAGCAATGGTTGTGCGTGTGCATATTCGAGAGGGGGGGCGGGTGGACTCACACCATCAGCCTGAGAAGATTGAGATGTCGCTAGATGCCAGGCAGGTCCAGCGGAAAGTGAGCCATGGATCAGATCGGACGGCTGCTGCTGGGGACCTGGAGGGCTCATACATGTGGCAGCCATTGACGCTGTGTACTGATGATGTCAGTTAATTCAAAAAGCAATGAGAGAGGCTGCCCCTGTGCCTCTTTGCCGGGTGCCACCTGAGGTGCACAGCATTGACTTGTGGAGGAACAGATAGGGATTCAGAGGCTGGATGGTCTTGGAGCTGAAGCTCAGAGATGAAAGCCACAAGGTCTACCGCCATTGTTGAGTGAAGGCTCCTGTACCAGCCGGAATGCCCAGGGGGATCCAACAGCC
This sequence comes from Rattus norvegicus, assembly GCF_021556685.1. Classification (NCBI taxonomy): domain Eukaryota; kingdom Metazoa; phylum Chordata; class Mammalia; order Rodentia; family Muridae; genus Rattus; species Rattus norvegicus. The sequence goes on from NC_141538.1 coordinate 157,906,492, forward strand.
CGCCAGGAAGACAGCTGGTGTTGGCCCAGCATCCTGGACCGTAGGCATGGCGTGTGTGTGTTCTGTGTGCATGCACAGGGACAGCCTCGTGCATCATGGAGCAGGCCCTCCTGGTGCTTACGATGGTGCACGTGCCCTGACCCAGCACACGTGCATGTAGTCTGTGTGTACTTGTCCAGCCACACCCAGGAATGGCCCAGAACACTGGAAACAGTTGTAGCCTGGAGTGAAGGCAAGGCTCGGCCCAGGCTTGCAAGGAAAGGGAGCCCAAGCCAGAGTCAGAGGTGAAGACTAAGGCCTCCATGGCGGGGGCCTCTGGAAAACAGTACAGACATTGTCTCAGTGAGCTTAGGTGGGGCGTGAAGTGCGTTCTGGGAGGGGTGACCATGCTGTGCAGTGGGGTACATCCTTGGTATGGTTGGTGTCCTGCGGCCGCCTTGTGAGTCATGGTTGACACCTTTATGACAGGGCAACGTGGTTCTCTGGAAGCCCAGTGACACTGCCATGTTGGCTAGCTATGCTGTCTACCGCATCCTCCGGGAGGCCGGCTTGCCCCCCAACGTAATCCAGTTTGTGCCAGCTGATGGGCCGACATTCGGGGACACAGTCACCAGCTCAGAGCACCTCTGTGGTATCAACTTCACAGGCAGTGTGCCGTAAGTCTCCCAGGGGTGGGGTAGGGTATGGGCTGTAGGGACATGAGCTGTAAACCCAGCGCTCACACACACGCTGACCTTACCCACTTCCTCTGTGTGAGCATGGGCGAGCCTCTCTGCACCTGATTTTTGTTTTTCCACCTGCCAAATGAGAGTGGAGGGTCCCTGTCTTGGTGAATATTTATTTGAAAGGCAGGGAAAGGAGAGTGGAGAGCACTGGAAACACGGCCCGTGGCTGATGGCAGCCTTCCACCACAGAGGGCATGAACGTGTGAACTAGAGACAGGAGATGCTGGGCCTGCTTCTCGGAGAGGGCACTTGGAGACCAGGCAGAGATGAGGAGGTGGGAACGACGGGGTTATAGGAAGGAGGAGACACTAAGGAGCCTGCAGGCTAAGCCTGCGACATGTTGTTAGAGCATGTCCCCTGGGCCTGGAGGGTTGGACACACAGTCTGCACTAGGCATCTGCACACAGACTCAGCAAGTGTCTACCAACCCCTGAGGAACACAGGGCTCTGTCAAGGCTGGACGTAAGTAAGCAATGAGGTCAAGGTCTCGCTCACCATCCCCTACTCCACTTCCCTTGGTCCCACCTTTCAGATTCAGCCCAGCAGCTCCTTAGGAGCCTTCCGAATCTGCAGAGGTTGCACGATGAAGGTGGTGGGAGACACGGAAGGTTCTAGGGAACGGTGTAAGCACTGTCCTGTTTCAAGCTGGGGTTGCCCGTCGCATCTAGGAGGGGCTGGCTTTATTTTCTTGAATTCCTAACAGCCATGGCCCGGACATGTCTAATTGGGAGTGTTTTATATTTTAAATTTATATGGTGTATGTTCCGGTCTCCCTGGGCCTGCACGTCTCATGGTACCATTAGCTAGAGGTAGACAACACTTTGTAGCTCCGCCAGTCCCACTCCATACCTGGGTCTGTGTATCCCAGGTTTGCCTACCGCTGGCTCGCCTCCCCTGTCTGTACTCTGTCCTAGGATCTGGCTGGAGCTGCTCCAGAAGCTCCAGGGATGAGGAGAATAGCCATGGATTATGTAGAGGTCTCAGAACCTATGGCCGTCTGCAGCTGGGGTCTGGGCCCAGGACATTCTGGCCTCTGCAGAAAGGGTATTCATTATTCAGGGGGATTGACAATGTCAGGACATACAGTTGGGGGCAGTCGAGTCATGGGTAGGTTGTTGACTGAGGATCCTTCTGGGTATGTGGGTGGAGTTGACTGGGACAGCCTGGTGTCCCATTTAGCATCCGCAGCCCTTTACTGTGTGGCACCTGCAGTGGCTTCTCTGCACCTTATGTGCCCGGATCGCTGGTGTGGGTGGTAGCTTGAGGAATGCTGACAGGGCCTTTTCCCCCAGAGACCTGCTCTGCCAGTGCTCGGGTCTCTGCCTGTTAGCAGGCAGAGTGGGCCTGGCCCCCTGTTTGCCACGCTCTGGCAAGCTGCTAGGCTGAAGGTAGCAACGTCATAAATTACCATTAGCTGCTGTGCAAGGTGATTAGCATTTTTATTGTTTTGTGGTGTTGAGGTTGGTCACAGTTAAGCCCCAGGAGGAGTCTGTGTCTCAGGGGCGGCAGGTCGGGCACTCTCAGGGTTGGTTCGGGCCGTTAGGCCTGACCCTGGGTCTACGATGCCCCCCATACCCACAGGGGTGTGTATCGCTTGTGAAGGACTGCAGTGTGCCCAGCGTGAGGCAGAGTCTAGGCTCACACTGGAATCACCCCAGGTGGAGCTCATTCTTGTTGGTGAGGCACAGAATTGGGGTCTCGGTGGCATTAAGTCATGAGCCCAAGGTTACATAGCCCCGTGTCATAGCTAGGACGGGCGCTATCTATTTTCACATCTGGGCCTTCTGGGTGCCACCCCACCCCTTACCACAGCTGCCACCACCCACTTAGTTTCTCCTGGCACTACCGTGACCCCTGGGCACCCACTCTGGCATTTCCCCCAGGTCTTTTAGCCCCTCCTCTTGAGGCTCCTTGACACTCTCTACTCCTTGATTCTAGCACCTTTAAACACCTGTGGAAGCAGGTGGCCCAGAATCTGGACCGGTTCCGTACCTTCCCACGCCTGGCTGGAGGTAAGTCCCGCCCCTCACACACCTCCAGGGACCCCCCCTTCCTGGGCCATTATGAGCAACCAGTAGATAAAGAAGGGTGACCACCAGGATCTTCTTGGGATGCTGGGAGCCAACACTGGGGACTTCTCTGTCAGCCTGTGCAGTGACCTCCTTTCCCCACCCCCACCCCCCCCCCCACCCCCGGCCGCCTCAGGAGCCACTCGAGAGCTCTGAACACCCAATCATGCCTGTAGCGGGCACTGAAAGCTGTGTTCCTTTAAACTTGTCTTGGTAGCACACATGGGTGGGGCCTGCTGTGTGGATGGCATGGGTCTGAGCAGGAAGGAGCCAGTTTGTGGGTGAGGAGGGGGACAGGAGAGGAGGAAGCTGGCTGAAAGGCCAGCCTGTCCTCGACAGTGGTAACTCTCCTCCTGAGAAACCATTCTCTGATCACAAAAGCTTGGTGCGTGTTGTGTGAGGCGAAGCTGATGGAGTCTTCTCCTGCAGGGCGCCTCAGAGCTTCCAGCACTCCGTTTATATGCTTTGCGGGCATAACCTTAGCTATGCAGTGTTTCCCAAACCCCCTGGGCCATAGAACCCCATTTTGTATAGAACCCCATTTTGCCCAGTCCCCAGGGGCCAGGGGTTGTAGAATACACTTCAGAACGCACTTCGCTGAGACTTCAAAGAACTTCTGACTGGGGTGCATTTGACAGTAGAATCCGGGGCTGACGGTTCAGCCTTCAAACCCCTAGTGTGAGGTGGGGCTGTGGGAAGGCCCTTCCTGAGTTCGTCAGCCTCTGATGTGTGCCTGGGTTGCCCATGGCAACTGAGCTTCCAAGTCCATCTTGGGGCGTGGCCCAACCTGGAGCCAGTGGCTGCATCGAGGTCCCTCAGTTAATTCTTCTTTGAGATGGGGGCAGGGCAATGGAAGTGGTCTGAGACCTGGGGAGACAGCTCAGGTGTGTTCTTTTGGCTGGCTGACGTTACCTGTTGTTACTGAGCAGGTAAATTGAGGCAGGGTGGGGGCGTGCTGTGACCTGTTTGAAGGTCTTCTGTAAAGGAGTAGGTGGGCTTCCATGGGAGGTTTCAGGAAAACCTGGCCCACCTTTAGGAAAGGGTGGGCCCTTGGGAGCTTGGTTTGCAGTGCTCGCCCGTCGAGTCTGGTTTCCTCAGTGATGGAGAGTTGGGACCAATGCCCTGTTCTCCTGTCCCCTCCCCCAGCCTCCCTGCCAGGGATGGGAGTGGAGCAGGCCTGGCCCGTGACTCCCCAGGATGCTCTCTATTCCGCCTGCCTCCTCTCCTTGTCTGCTGTTGAGTGTGGGGATGCGGGTTGGTGTGGGCGGTGGTTTGGGCTGCACCCAGTCATGTCCACACCCCGTACTCTGCAGAGTGTGGCGGGAAGAATTTCCATTTCGTGCACAGCTCGGCCGACGTGGACAGCGTGGTGAGCGGGACGCTGCGCTCGGCCTTCGAGTATGGCGGTCAGAAGTGCTCAGCCTGCTCGCGCCTCTACGTGCCACAGTCTCTGTGGCCACAGATCAAAGGGCGACTGCTGGAGGAGCACAGCAGGATCAAAGTGGGCAACGTGAGTGGTGCCTAGACTCACACAGCAGGTGGCTGATGGGATTGGAGGCCACTCGCTCTCTCCAGCTCTTTGAGTGCCTCCCTGCGGCTCTCTCTGCCTCTCTGAGGCTGGGTCCTTCCCCTTGGGGCTCTGCGCATGCGGGGTGGGGTGCATGTAGGAAAAGGGATCCTGTCTCTCCCTATAGTGTCTCCTCCCCCCCTCTCTCCCTTTCTCCCTCTCTCCCTCTCTCTCTCTCCTCTCTCATCTCTCTCATCTCTCATCTCTCTCATCTCTCTCTCTCTTGTCCCCAGCCTGCAGAGGACTTTGGGACCTTCTTCTCTGCAGTGATTGATGCCAAGGTAGGGGGGCGAGATGCAGTGCATTCTGGGGGAGGGGTGGTGAGCACAGATCTAGGACAGAGGGACAGGTTGGTCAGTGTTGCTTGTAACTATATGTGTGCCTCCCCTGCTTGGAAGAGGGCCGGATCATCCAAGGAAACACCCTTAAACCAGGCTCAGCAAGCCCCTAAAGTGTGTCTGTGTACACGCACTCATGTATGTGCACATGCAGGCCCACAACGTGTGTACTTGAGAGCACAGCTCTTGGACCATTGTATAGGTGGCCTTGAGAACACATCTCTGTGGCCACATGCCTGCCATCATAGCTAACCGTGTGCTTAAATGTAAACACATAGCTGTGTGTGCACCTGCACCTTTCTGTGTGCTTATCTCGGAATATGTTGTTATGTAAGGATAGCTGTAGTTTGACCACACACGTGCATGCCCACATGCTACATAACACATGCTTATACACTCATACCCAGATTCCAAAAAACACAGCATACTCACTCATACACACACCATAGACATACACAACACACACATACATGCACATATCGCACACGCACTTACATGTAAATGCCACTCAACCACTACATCACCAGGGGCACATACTACACATGCATTCTGACACATACATACATACATACACACACACACACACACACACACACACACACACACACACACACACACTACATGGACTCTCCTCTGTGTCCCTTCCATGGTTTAGCCAGACTTCCAGTGTCTCCAGCCCTGCCCCCTCTCCCCTTTAGGCAGAGGTATTTTGGGGTGAGTACGGGGTGTGGTGGGGCAGTGGGTGATTGTCTCTGACGCCCCTGCTCACCTGCCCTAGGCCTTCGCCCGCATAAAGAAGTGGCTGGAGCATGCGCGTTCCTCGCCCAGCCTCAGCATCCTGGCGGGCGGCCAGTGTAACGAGTCGGTGGGTTACTTCGTGGAGCCGTGTATCATTGAGAGCAAGGACCCACAGGAGCCCATCATGAAGGAGGTGACTGCAGGGGGCTGTCCTCATGCTACTTTCTCATGCTGTTCTGGTTTCGTGGCTGGGGGGGCAGCTGGTAGGAGTGGCTCCCAGCAGGAGTGAGCTCAGGAGCTCGAGCCTGTCCAAGACTCTGTCCTTGTCGCTGTCAGTGCTGCCTGTGGCCATCCTAGCACCCGATTGTCACAGCTGCAGCTCCTGAGGGATATGGCAACTGTGGGCTCGCTATGGTCTGGCCGTGGCTGATGCCTGAGATGGGATGCGGGCACAGGGCCAGAGAAAGCACATCCTTAGTGGGAGAGGGGCCCTGGGGAGGGAGACCGCCTTAGCATTTGCTGTTGAGTGAGCCTCCTGCCCTCCTCAGGGCCTGGCTGCTTTACCTTTCAGG